>NC_056735.1:928652783-928952783 GCF_019279795.1 Protopterus annectens | reverse complement strand
CATATTATCCTTGGGCAGAATCACTGTTATCTGTGTCATAGCTCTAAACCTTCCATCTCCAAAAAGAAGAACAGTAGCCCTCATAATGTACAACAAAGAGGCAATATGTAGAAGGCATACTATGGCTTACTAACATCTGAAAGTAATGTGGAACGTCATGCAACATGAACTATTTAAGACCTAAAATGAGGTACATGAGAGGCCAGCAACCGTGCACAGAAATACTATCTGTATTCACATAAGAAGTTTCACGGCCAGCACAAGCCATGAAACCTTGCTTACAAGTGCCACCTCATTAATATGGATGGCATGATGCCATGTGATGTGCCACATCACGTCCTCCACAATAACATTCTGTGTAGGCTCTGCATGAAATGTACACAGAGTTTATTGAATAATTCTGGACACACACACACACACACACACACACACACACACACACACACACACACACACACACACACGCACACACACACACACACACTCACTCAGAACTCAAAAACTCATTAGACTGTTTCTGCCTGTGAAAAACTATGTTATCTTCATATTTTGCATATTATTTATATCCTAGCAATCTAAGCAGGTTTGCAATGGAAGTTAATATTTACATTCAAAGATTTGTCATATCATGAAGGAAAGAACCAACACTTCTTTAGCAAAAGCAAAAAGAGTAATGTGTCTGATAAGATGACTCTAACTGAATATTTCCCAGGGTTGCATAATTCCATGACCCCACTCTGTGTTTTTGTGAATCACTCTACTTTAAAAGTTCAGTGTAATATAGTTCAGTTAGTCTTTGCTTTATTTCTTGAAGTATATAGTTGACACTAGGATCAGTGAAGAAACTTTTTCATGGACTGCAGAAGAGAAGAGAGACAGAATTATGGTTGGAGTCAGTGAGCTCATATCTACGTATTTTATCTGTGAATCTTTCTTAGCTGTTAAGTGGCCTTAATGTCTCTGATGTAGTTAGATTACAGTTGTTTTCCACTAGTGGTAGTATTAGCAGTGGTAGCAGTAATATGAGTTATCTTATAGCCAGTGATAGTATTTGCAGTAATAGCAGTAGTAAAAGTTACCTTATGGTCAGTGTCTTTTCTAATGCCACTTCTCAATCCAAAATGTTTTGTATTTCCATGTGGAAGAGATATTCTTTGTATATTTAACTGTAAAAGTGTAATACTTATTTAAGCAGCTAATTTATTCAGTTTCAAGACAACATTTGGCTATTTGCTTATCTGTTTGTACAAGGATAATTACAGACAGCTGGTGAAGTATAAGTGAAAGCTTTCATTTACTGAAGACAGAAGGCTGAGCAATAGCTACCATAATTTAATAAACAGCAGGTTCAGTTATTTTAAGGGTGTACAGTAAATGCACCCTTGGTGTGCCATATTAGTGGTAATGTGTTACTTCAAAACAGGACGAGTAGTGGCATTGAAAATGTTTTATTAGCTCCTCTTGTAAATTATTGTATCTGAGAATGTCACCATTCCAGCCATGATACAGTTACTGCTACTAAAGTAGCACATAGAGGTACTGGCCAGACAGTGAGGTGATGAAATCTTGTGAAGCCAAACACAATAGACTTGCTCTCCAGAAGTATAGTGTGGGAATTGTTTTGGTGTGGTAGGCAATGATCAAAGTCCAGGGTAGCAGTGTTAATGTTCTATTTACTAGAGGCTGTTACACCTAAGCATGTCATGTGCATAGCTGATTTTAGGTAAACATTAGCAATGTTTCTGTCTTCTTATATGTGTGGTCTCCAATTTAGAATCTTTATTTATATATTTAAATCTGATGTAGGAATTTTGTATATAGTTTTCTGTGTGTTGTTTATTTTCTTGTTTGAACATTTCAAAACTTCATTAAAACTATTTAAAAAAGAAATATACTTTGTTAGGTAATACCTGACAACTGGCAATGGCACAATTGAGTTGGCTATATCTAATTTGAATGACATGGTAAAATATTCCCTTGAGAAAATAATATCATCTCACTGTTACTTTGCTGCTCAGTTAATCCTATATGAGAAGTCGAAGGCACTCTCTGATTAATACTTTAGTTCACACTTATTTTATCATTCATTTAACTGTAATGAGGGCTTTGTGTCAGGAAAGAAAAAAAAAAAGGAAAAGTCCTGACTGTGACCCAGGCAGCCAGGGGCTGATTGGTGATTTTGGGTGCTACAAGATCTTGCAGGTGAAGGGTGGAATTAGAAGATAATGATGGCTTAACTACCATTTGAAAATAGGTCAATGCATATCCCATTGTAGGAATGGCAGGTCAGATCAAAGGTGTGTGCTCAATGTGAAAGGAAATAACAAGGAAAGCATCTATCTCTATCTTTTTCAGGCTAGGCATAGGAGGAGTACAGAAGCATGTACATGCATAGCACCTAGTCTGCTGACAAGCAGGGAAAGAAGTTAATAGCAAACTGAAATTTTCTGCAACCTTGCAGAATGATGACCCATAATCCCCAACTCTTTCCTTCTGTACCTGCCATCCCTACGTAATAGGAAGATGGTGAGAAGATGGTCAGAATGGGGTTCACTGTTTGGAGAGGTCAGGAGGCAGGGTTGTCCCCTTTACATCCTGCCATTTCCAGATAGATACATCACACAAATGTGTGATGTAACCATGTCCTTTATCTCAGGTAACCCAACCCCATCAACAACCAGAGGTACCATTTTCAAATGCCATATACAGTGATTGCATGCAATAAATATACAGTGAAGCAAAGACATTTAAATATAAGCATCAGGCTGTAATATATGAATAAGTGTCAGCAGCCATAATTCCCAAGATCACTTTAACCTTAAGAGTCAACCAGTAACAATCAAAAAGAAGCCAAAATGGGACCATTGGTATCTCTTCATTTGCTAACTGTGGTCACGATTCCAAACTTCAGTCAATCTAGAAACAAATTAAAAGATGACAAGTTCCCGGTTCCTAAAACCACCATAATCATAAGTGTAAATCAGTAGCAGAACATGAATGCTTATCACAGAGATTAGCTTTAGGCTGATGTGATTTTTGCAGCAAGATCCTACCTGACAGTTGGCAGGCTTGACTTGTAATGTAGCTCTATGACAAGTATTTGTACTACATTAGTGTGACCATTCCCTTAGAGATCATTTTATATCAATGCTGGTCTGTGCCACAGAGGTCTATTCATAGAAATGTCAATATGCAGTACTAGAAAACTTCAGAACTACAACATGTCAGCAAGGCTCAGAATTTCATCTTCACTACACCATGCATATTGCTGGTTTGTTGTTTTATTGTTTTCTCATACTTGCTTTCAACAAATCCCAACTGGCCAAGACTATACTGTACTAACCGGAGTAAATAATCATCTTAAGCCAGTAGTGTGGGGGTCACTAGGCTCCTAGAAGCTATGGAACATTATTTACTTTAAGGTGCATTTTAAAGTGTCTTTTTCCAACCTTTTGCTCCAGTGATTGTCTGAACCAAAATAATGATAAGGAAAATAAAATTTGTCCTTATTTTTTTCTCTAGAAAGATATAAGTTGTATGGAAGGCTTAATGTTCAAATCTGTCAAAACAGTATTTCCCAATAAAAAAAAAAGAAGGAAAGAAAAAGAAATGCTCGTGAGGATGTATAAATCATATTTGAGAAGAGTGCTTAAATCCTTACCACAAAATATAATAAAGTCACCTTCTCTGCATCTCAATAGTGCTTAATAAGAATGATGGTATAGGACCAAATGGCTACAGCCATATATTTTAAATTCTTGCTGTCATACATATAAACTGCATGTCTGTTAATTTGACAGTCATGCAAAAGACCAGAGTGCTGACTTGCTAATAAACAGCTTCCTGTGACAAAAGGTTCAGGGTTCAAATCTTTCTGTCTTCATCTACCTACACTTGAGCAAGTCACTGAATGTTAAAGAGCTTTGGAGCAATTGCAAATTTTTCCAGGACTACATGCCTAATAACTATGAATCTATTATTGCTGTTTGTCAATCATTACCTAATAGGTGGGGGTTAAGGTCTTTTCTTCACCAATACAAGGTACAGGGTTTGATTCTGACCACTGATTATTGTTTAGGCTTATAATAAGCTATACACTGATAGTCTAGTATTTCCTATGAACTTATCTCCAAAATACAGATGCCTTCATTGTACCTATCTAATATCAGACTGACACAAAAGTAAACAAACAAGCTCACTTTTTGCTGTTAGATGTATATATACACAGTATGCCTTCTTAATCTTACCCCCTAAAATAGCTACCTGTATACAAGTTTGATATCTAATTGACAGGAAAGTAAAAAAAAATTAATGATTACAGTCATGAATTCAAATATATTCTTATGATATCATCTGTATACTCCTTTGATGTTTATCTATAAAGTTAAATAAATAATTATTACACTTTTCAAGTCCCCAAACAAGCTATAGTGATATTCTATCACAGCTCTGAGGTTTGATTGTGAGGAAAGTTACAAGAAATAGTAGCTGTGTTTACCATGGCATTACACAGGCTATACTCATCTTCTTTGCATATGGCTAAACTGGGCCAGTTTTTCATTAGTTAGAGTTTATGGCACAAGGCCCTACTAAGCCTACATCAAAATCCATTTATATCAATTATTCGTCAAACTTGTATACAGGCCTGGTTTTGGGCGCAACCAGGTGTTCAGAATCTCTGATGATCTAGATGTTCTGTGATATATTTTATGCCTTATTTTTGAAAGCTAATGACTAGTAAACTGCTCTTTTTAATGCTATTTGGAAGAGTTATCTATGTTTCCCAGGAATATTGCGTGTCCACAAATAAAAACTGGTAAAATTATTTTTCACACATGTAAACACATACACACACACACACACACACACACACACACACACACACACACACACACACACACACACACACACACACACGGCACACTTACCTGCAGGCAAATTGGAGAAATGATAATTTACCTGTGTTATCTCATCCCCCACCTACCACCCTGCAGCTAATCATCAGCTCTTTATCTCATTTACAAAGTCTATAGGACTCACTTTACCCTCTCATGGGCTCAACCCAATCCATGTTTGAGGCTGGAGAGGAGCTTGATGGCACTCACACCCAAAGTATTTATGTGGGGTCCACAAAAGTTTCCTTCAGGAGGTGCATGCATATATCTGTACATGTGCAACCTCCAGACCAAGAATTATACTGTTTGTAGAGTGGAACTTGCCAGGCTCATAATGCTGTTATTATATTAATCTTAGGCAACCACCCTCCTCCCATGGTGGGCTAGCTGGTATTGGCTACAAACTCCCATTCTCCCCCACCAAATCCCTCCAGCAGCCATGACACTAACTAAACAACAGTAGTCTGGAACACAATCAGAGCTTTATCTATCTATGCCTCAGGACCAACCTATGTCATGTCTTTGTGAGTATAAAGAAACCAGAGGACATAGATAAAGCCCACACAGAGACAGAAAGGATTTACAGAATCTACACAGAAGGGACTAGAGTCATGAACTCGGACAGCCAAACACTGTGAGATGATAAAGCTACTCTCTGCTCCATTGTGCCAATCATCAGTTACGATCACACACATCTTGCACAGAATACTAAATTGGCCCCTTACTGCATACACTGCTGATGCCTGACTATAATACAAAGTGAACTAATTTATGGCCAACACCCACTTCAAGACATATGAACAACAATATGATTTCAGCAAATACAAAGCCAAAAACCAAACTGGTAAACACCCAGTATATAGTTCCAAACAAAACAGTCCAAGAAAAAAAAGCAAAAGGAACTCATAATATGATGCAAAAATAAGTTCAATAGCAAAGATTTTGAGATAAAACTCTTCTTTCTATGCTTAAAATCATACTAAAACACATTTTCAAATATACACCACATGAACAAATCCAAACCAATAGAAGCACAGCAACAATCAAATAATTAAAATAAACAATTAAGTGCTTATTTCATGGAAAAGAGTAACAAAAATACACTGCATAAATCAAAAAACAACAAAACATAAAGGCTAGAACCACTAGGCTGGAAATAAAACATAGCAGTCACACAAGTAGTATCCAAAGCATTTAATGGTGCTTCCTGGTACCTTGGCTCAAAAGCCTTCAAGGGAATGATTTTTATACCATATTGAACATTTTATATATACAAATTTAAACAATTGATTCACTAATTATTACATCATTACTTCAATTCCAAATACCATCAACCAATTAACTGTAAAACTACAAGCTTAACCCGTCACAAACAAAACTGCATATAACACCCAGCACATGATAAATATATGATTAGTTATATGTGTCTTTGACACCGAAGAGAGTAACATCATGTAAAAATGTATAAAATATATAACATTCTGAACAAGAATTCATACTCAACAGTATTACAAACGACAAACCTAACCCTTCATAGGCAAAACTGCATATACCACCCACTGCATGAAAATATATATGATTGATTGTGTGTGTCTTTAACACCCAAGAGTATAAAATCATATTAAAATATATAATAATCCAAACAAGAATTCACACTCTACAATATTGCACTGCCATCTGTTAAGAAATCTAGTATAAAAAATAACTTATGCTTGTACAACCCTTATATTAAGAAAAATTAGTCTTGAATTCCTGGTTTAAAGCCTTGGGGTAAAATGTTCCAAAATTAATAATCAATTTTGTTTCTAATTTTAACAACTTTTGCAAAAGGATGGCACTTTGATGGGGGCTTCATATGCCCCTTCATATGCTATTATTTTTATGAATCATTTTGAGAATTTGTTTATTATAATACTGAATTTTTTGCACATAGATGATTTGATTTTTTTTGAAGGGGTTATATCACACAATTTCAGGGTTTCATAGATAATCTGAATAGCAATAGTTTTGGTTTGCAATTCACTTATAAAACTGTTGTGGAGAGGATTCAATTTCTTGATTTGGAATTTTTTTGTGACAGGAAATCAAAAAGTGTCTTTTAGGCCCTTCAGTAAAGAGACTGCTGTCAACAATTTTTTATGAGCTGACAGCATGCAGCTCCCTCATTTGCTGGCTTCACTTCTTTTGGATGAATATAATTGTATTTTCAACAATACTTGTGACAAGTGTACCTTGGATGAGGAATTTCAGAAAGTCATACATAAGCTTTTGGAGTGAGAATATGTTCCAGCTGTTCTTGATGGGGCTGAAAAAAGATTTGGAAGATTTGGGAATTTGGCAAAAATGGCATGTGCTTTTTCTAACAATACACGGGGTAGACCAAAGTTAGGATCAACCGGCGCAGTTAGATCAGATAGACAGGATAGAATATTTTTTGTTTTTAAATATTCTCCCTTTTCCAATGTCTTGAGGGAAGCTGTTGAGAGGTTTTGGCCCATGGTATGTGATGATCCCACTTTGATAAATTTGTTTCCTTAAAGAATAACATTTTCATATATTAGGTTCTTAAATCTAAAGGAGTTATTAAACTTGAAGAAAGGTGCTGGAGATCATGCCCAAATGGGCTGTTATTCTTGTGGAAGTTGCACAATGTGTGGTAGAATATGAAATTTGGATGGGGGCAGCATTAATGGTAGAAAGTGTAAGGCCATGAGTATCTTTAATTGCCGATCTTGTAGGGTTGTATACATCATTGTTCGTGGGTGTATACCCACAAAGTGGTATGTAGGACAAACCAAGAGAATGGCTAACAGTCACATTTTGGAACACTTGGGTGACATCAGACATGGTAGAGTAGAAAATCCTGTAGCAAATCATTTCCAAACAGTTCAAGGTGGTTCGGATGCCAGTTTATTTTTTAGTATTTTGGCCAAACCTCTTAAGAAACAGGGAGATGAATGTTTGATTAATTTATTAAAATTAGAAACAAAATTGATTATTAATTTTGGAATGTTAAACCCCAAGGGTTTAAACCAGGAATTCAACACTAATTTTTCTTAATATAAGGGTTGTACAAGGATAAGTTATTTTTTGTACTACATTTCTTAACAGCTGGCAGTGCAATATTGTAGAGTGTGAATTCTTGATTGGATTATTATATATTTTAATATGATGTTATACTCTTGGCTGTTAAAGACACACACAATTGATCCTATATATTTTCATGCGCTGGGTGGTATATGTAGTTTTGTCTATGAAGGGTTAAGTTTGTCATTTGTAATACTGTTGAGTATGAATTCTTGTTCAGAATGTTATATATTTTTACACATTTGTACATGATGTTACGCTCTTGGGTGTCAAAGACACACGTAATTAATCAAATATTTATCATGTGCTGGGTGTTATATGCAGTTTTGTTTATTAAGGGTTAAGCTTGCAATTTTTTAGTTAATTGGTTGATGGTATTTGGAATTGAAGTACTGATGTAATAATTAGTCAATTAGTTGTTTAAATTTTTATATATAAAATGTTCAATATGGTGTGAAAATCATTCCCTTGAAGGCTTTTGAGCCGAGGTACCAGGAAGCACCATTAAATGCATTGGATACTACTTGTGTGACTGCTACATTTTATTTCCAGCCTTGCAGTTCTAGCCTTTGTGTTTTGTTGTTTCATGGAAAAAGAGACCTTCTCTTGAGAATAGGTTTTAAACTCACAGTATCATTCAGCCCGGGGCATATACGCTTGAAAGTAATTAATCCATCTATAGTCAACATTCTAAGTAAACAACACAATATCGCTGCTTCTAATGCTTCTTTCAGTTGGGCTATCCTTTCTTTTAACATCCTGTTGGTTTTTCCAAAATAAAATTAGCTATATATTTATCAGTAATCCAGTGGGTAAACTTGAGACATTATGTTGTCTTATTTATATGCTTGATAAATTTGACTATAGGGTTCTTTAAATGCCCCCAAATAATGAACATGTCATCCAAAAAGCGAGTATAGAATATAAAATATTTTTCAACACGTGTGTTGAACAAATATTTTTTCCCCATTGCAGCATTACTATGTTTGTGAATAGGCCACCACAGGATGACGCCATAGCCACCCCTTTTTTTTGCAAACAGATATCCTTTTCAAAGGAGATGAAATTATTCTGAAGCACCATTTCCAATAGTTGTTCATACAAATGTATATGTTCTTGTCTCACACCCTTTTCAAAGAGGTATTCAGTAAATCACTCTACCGCCACTTGTATGTGGTATAACTAAGTACAAATCTTTTACATCTATAGTTATAAAGATGTAGGATTTTCTGACTGGAATATTTTCAATTTTGTGCAAAAATTCCCATGAGTCTTTGTATATTAGTCTTTTTCCCTTGGGCCAAGTGTTTAAGCTTGATGTTCAAAAATTTTACCAACAAGTGGGTTATGGAGCCCCTAGTATCAACTATCAGATGTATAAGTGGTTGTCTTATAGTCTTATGTAATGTTGGCACCCCAAAAAAGGATGGGGTCCTAGGGTATTGTATGTTCAGGAAACTATACTCATCTATTGTAATTGGCTTCTCTATAAACAAATCCGCAATATTACCTTTGATTTGCCTGTATGCATTATTCATTTCATTCACTGACACTTTCTCATATGCAGCTGTCTGCAAAATATCTCTCATTTTTGTGTTATAAGCATTGGCATTCATTAAAATGAACCCCCCCCCAATCAGGTTTCATTATTCTCACACAGTTGTTTTTCTTAAATATATCCAATTTGTTTTTTCTCTATATCAGATAGTCAGGGCATGCATATTTGCATCACTTCTTACCTTCTGATTCCTTTTTTGCAATTCTCTTAAATCCAACTCAAATAGCTTCTCAAAGCATATAACAGTGTTATATAAGGGGATTATACAGTATGTGCTAGAAATACTCAGTGGATTCATATCAGTGTTTATATTTTTAAACATACATATAAAACTTAACTTTCTAGTGTATTGTTTCAAATCCATCAGCGTATTAGCTATGCCCAGCCTTTTGCTAGGTACAAAAGTGAGCCCCTTTGCAAATAATCAAACAATCATGTTGATCAATACTCATGGTGGAAAAGTTAACTAAAGCCACCTTTTGTGCTAGTCACCATCAGGTGAAGTGGTAGTATTCCTTCATCACAGTCATGTACTGGATTCAGCACTAGTTGGGATATCTCCTGGTTCTGTTCTGCCCTCTGTACATGGTTTAATGTACTGGCCCTTTAAATGGTAGCTCATTCATTCTGGAGGACTGGCAATCACATGAGTGATGATGTTATTTTAAATGTTGTGCATATAAAAGAAGTTCACTGAATTTGTAAAGTATCTATTAAAGTTTTTTTTTTTTTTCTTACTTATAGAAGACAAAAAGTGCTTTATCTTTTGAAATGGCATTTTGAAGCTTTTCAAACAGGTTATGTTGACCTACTTTGCACTGCTTTAAGAGATTTTAAATGCATTAAAAGCCTGAATTTTATTTGTCAGCGTTTGTAGCTTTTTAGTTGTGCTTACACCTGCTACTGAATAGTTCATAGAAACTACACTTCATAGGTAGGTACTAGGTAACTGCCCTTACAGGCCATTTTAAGCCAGTTTCCTTTCACTGGTGAGAATCATTGTACCTGTAAGGTAAACACCTTTACCATTATGCCAACCCCAACTCCCTTATCAAAAATGAATGACAAACCAATATTCAGCGGCAACTTTCAGAGAATAGCATGCTTTTGGGGTAAGTAAACAAAGTGCTGTTAATCCTTTAACTGAATTATGAACATCTGGAACTGCAGATAAAACATGACCAAGGCTATCAGTTATGAATATATAGAAGTACATTCTTATGTTCAACACATTTCCTTCTTCTACATGCATATATACACCCTGACTAAGCCTACATTTTGATTTACAACAGAATGAGATTTCTGTTTTTATAGAATCAAAGAGTAACCTATATTTAAGCTCTTTCTCTGGCTCTAAAAATCTTTATTATTAAATTCTGATCAAGCTGTTTGTGAAAAATGTTATGTAGTCAGTCATTATGTTATCCTGCCACAGCAGACAAGATTTATGTTGACAGCCTCTTTGGAAATCATTATTGAAATAAATGAAGCAGAAGTTGCTAAGCAATGAACCTTATGATGTAGAAACAATATTAATTTCCAGCTGAAAGACAGAACTTTATTTTCCTTTTTAGCAAAGCGTGACTTGATTAATATTGTCTCTCCTGAGCCAATAACCTACTTTTTGGCTTTCTAGGAAAATAATTTTGCTATAATTTCTTTTCTTGATGTTCACTTACAAAACAGTTTTCTTAACGCTTGAAAGGATGCAGAATTGTTTGATCATATTTATATTATAGATGGATGCCAGTAAGTACATATGCAATAATAGTCATCATTCTATTAGCTTTTTTTTTTATTTCTTCAAATCTTTTGTGTTTCTTATACCACAACAGGAATAGACCCCATTCCTAAGACAAAATATGATAAAAGTTCATGAAATTAGTATTGTTTCAATCTTTGATGTCAGCCAAAAGTGCTCTTCGCAGCACCTGCAATGTGCCCAGTAATGACTCCTTCTTCAATTCATATGGAGTTGCATGTATTAGTAAGATATCTAAATACGATTGTAGATTTGTTTTTATAAGTCCCATTGCTCCTACTACTGTTGGGACTGTCTGGGTATCTTTCTTCCATATTGCCCTAATTTCTGCCTGCAAATCCTGATATTTTATGACTTTGTGTCTCTGTACACAAGACACTGCAGTCAATGGGTGTGAGGATTTCAATGATCAATGCTACTTCTGTCTTCTTTTCATGGACCACTATATCCAGTTTTCTAGCATCTATCTTTTGAACTGTTGGTAATGGATAATTCCATGTGATGTAAACTTCATCATTTTCTATGATGCTTTGTGGCTCATGTTTCCCAGTGTTTTTCAGCCACTTCAATACCATAATGTTTGCACAATCCCCAGTGCAACAATCTTACCACATTATTATGTCTTTCAGTATACAGACCTTCTGCCATTAGTATGTGAGAACCAGCAACGAGGTTTGTGACTGTTTCCAATTCGGTTTTACAAAACCTACATTTGTTTGTTTCTCCCACATGTTCAATGGACATTGTAAACCAACGTGTATGCAACCTACTATCTGGGGCTGCCATTATTAACCTTTCATCTCTTGGTTTTAATTTGCCTCTCCTTAACCTTTCCTGCATTTGTTCCTGGTCAACATGAGGTTCTTCCAGAAGTTTTCTATACTTGTAACTATATTTATGCATTTTCCACATTTCTTGCCTTCTCATCTGGTCCTTCACCTTATATTCTTTCTTTTATTTTTTGACACATTCAGTTGCTGCCTGATTTTTATCTACTTCTTGTTTGCTTTCCATTCTTGCTTGACACTGATATGCTTCTGCTAGATTAAGCAAAGAATTCATTTTAGATTTATTCTCCTCATGTTTCAAAACTTTCACTATGTTTGGGTCTTGTAAAGTCAGTAGATATGTGTGGAGGCCCATGATTGTAGATCTATACATGTAATTAATTTCAAGGAGGCCCATCCCTCCTTTGGAAAGGGGAATATATAATCTTAGTATGCACTGATTTTTATAAATCATTTGATGAGCATGAAGCATTCTTTTTGTTTTCCTATTTAATCTATCCAACACGTTTTGGGGCCAGTCAATCACTTCAAAACTGTAAGTTAGGACTGGAAGAGCAAATTGGTTTATAGCTTGGATTATGATCCTAGATGGCAACGCTGTTTTCACGATTAATTCAAGTCTTCTAAAGTATTCCTTACTAAGTTTTATTCACATTTGTTCATGTTTTATTGTTGATCATTCATCAATTCCCAAATATTTATACACTCCCTCTTGCTCAAGTTCTTTTATATCACAATCTTGTCCCAAACTGATGCTTTCCTGGTGCTGCAGTTTTCCTGCCTTAAAGGTTGCTTTTGCACATTCAAGACCAAATGACGTTCTTTTATTATCTAAAAAAGTTGTGACAACTTGCAGTACTTTCAGTTCCTCATCTGATGAGCTACACAGTTTTAAATCATTGACAAAGAGAAGATGAGAACTCTTTACACTTTGTTGTTTTCTAGGAGCCAAATTATTTCCATGGCCTAAACTGTTAAGTAGACAGCTTAATAAGTTATGGGCAAGGCAGAATAGCAGCGGTGACAGAGAGTCACCTTGGAATATGCCTGGGATAATAATTTCTCCTTTATTGTGGCTTAATTGCAAAGTGGTCTGCCACTTTTTCATGGTCACTGCAATTTAGTCAATCAGTGTAGGATGTATCTTATACATTTGTAAGCACTCTTTATCCATGAATGTGGGATACTATGAAATGCTTTTTTGTAGTCAATCCATGCCATACTTATATTCTTCCCCTTTTTACAGTTCTCCACTATGACATTATTTAACAACAAATGATACTTTGTTCTATATGACTTTCTTTTGTTGCCCTTTTGTTCTAATGCAATAATTGCATTTTCTTCAAAATGACTATAAACTCTGTAGGCATCAGTTCCCATGTATAGTTTATATGTTGTTGGAAGGGCAGTTATTGGTCTATAATTTTTGGGGTGGCTTGTAGGTTCATTCTAAAGTAGGAGCATTGTTTTTCCTGTTATTAGCCAGGTTGGTGTCTGTTCAGGGTGCGCATATAAATAGTTCTTACTCATAGCTAAAATCTTTTTGCAAAGATGTTAATACTTTTAACCAAAAGTTAGGTACTGCATCTGGGCCATTTGTTTTCCAGTTGGAGGCTTTTCTTAACTTTGTTTCAGTCTCTCTGACTATTACATCATCCCACTTTATATTCTGTACCTTTAAACTTCTTATTCTTTATTTTACTTCTATCCATTTAACATCTCTGTTATGTTTTCATAAATACTTCTCCAAAATGTATCTATTTCTTGTTTTCTTCATGGTCTTTCAGTTACTTTTACCTCATTTCCCAGTTCTCTGTAAAACTTTTTGGAGTCATGAATAAATTGCTTATTTTGTACTTTTCTATTTATCTGCGTATCTTCTAAGTTGTTCCGCCTGTGCTGAGAATTTTTGCTTGTTATTTGTAATAGTGCATAATAGATCCTGGTCTGTTCTAATACTGCACATTGCTTTTATCATGTCTATCTTTCTTAGTATTTTTGTTGATCTGCTCCCTCTTCTATGTTCTTCTAACAGTGACACTTCTTGTCTTAATTGTTTGATAGATTTCTCTGTTCGATACGTCAATGATGGTATTTGATTTTTCCCCTTCCTTTCCCTCACTACCCCGTGTTCTTGTGGCAGAACTTTATCAGTTATTAATTTAGCTGCACAGTCATATATCCTGTTTACTTCTGTTATATCGCGTGGATCTCTACTGACAGTCCTAATTACTGTGTTCATTTGTTTTATCAAACCTCTGCCTTTTTGAGTTTTATTGACCTTCTGCAATCTATTTCTCTCATTGATCTTACTATGTCTGTCTATCTCTATTAAATCAAGCAACTCTTCTCTTAGTTTGTTTTCTTCTAAATTGAGGGCACATCTTTTATTTTCTATTTCCTATGGGCATTCTATAGAATGTTCTATAGCATCCTCCTGTGGTACATTCTCTTCAATTTCATCCTGTGCCATCTGTTGCTCTGGCATATGGGAACTCACTGGTCTATCACTCCTCAACGTTAAATGTGTCAGAGTTTCCACAGTTTCCTGTTCCTTCCCTTGCTGTCCAGCTTCAAGTCAGTGTTTATACTGGTTTGCTGTGGAAGGCTCCAAAATATCTTAATTTGGCACCTGACCAATTACTTCCTGCTCCACTGGTTCCCTCTTAATTTGGATATCCAGTGCTCTATCCTGGTGTGGTGCTTTCTAAATTAGATTATCTGCACTGCATCCTTCATTTTGCAGGTACTTTATAGCCTCAGTTTATATGTCTTTAACTTCTCCATTACTGATCTCCTTTTCTAGTTTTCCTCTTTGTCTTATGTTTTGTATTGTAACGTTTTCCATATCTGGATTCCTTTGCCTGTATTTTTCTTCAAATATCTTTGATGCTGCTCTTTTTGTATTGGTTAGTTTTGCTTTCTCCTTTACATAAATATTACACCATATTAAATCTCTTTTTCTTTCCCATGTCCATATTTCTTCTTCAGATGTCTCCTGATCTTCCTGTTTCTCCTTACTTTGTGCATTCGCTCCATCTTGCTCTGATGTAACCTGTATTAGAGCTTCTATACTAAATCCTTCACATTGCAGGCACTCTGTAACTTCATCTTCTACTATTAACTTACTCTTTACTAATCTCCTTTTCTACATTTAGATTTATGTGCTCCCTTGCACTCTATTTCTCAGTTCCTCTGTATAACCTAGTGGGTGTTATGAAAGCTGTGAATGCCGCATATTGTGTGAAGCTTTATTTATCTATGATTGCTTCCATCTATACAGTATGACTTTGAACAAACTATTTTGCCTGACCCACACTTCCAGTTTGCCTTTACATTGGCAGCATCATTGATGAATACCTAAAAACTGTATTCACATCCCTGAATTATATAATTTGAAGTGCATGAAAGTATTTTAGATTTTATGATTAAGTTAAATAGCTTTTAAATAATAGTGAAATCAGACTTCTGCAAGCCTTTTCAGTCCTTGACAAAAGCTTTAGTGTAACAGTAAAGGCATCAGGGTCTATATCACAAAGTCGAACTAACAAAAGTTTGATCATTGTAATATCGAACCCTAAAGTCCGAAACCCAGCAAAACCGAAAACATAGAACAGCAATTTTTTTTCCCAGGGAAAAGAATTGCTGTTCCGTGACAAAAAAAAAAAAAATTAACCTTAAACTTAAACTAAAGCCCCTACCCTTCCACTTAAATATATGAACTCCGTGATCGCACCACAGTGGAGGAAATAGCAAAACCCTAAAAACAGCCCGCCAATTTTTTTCCCCCTGAGAAAAGTCGGTGTCCTGTGGCTTTGCTATTTTCAACTTGTTTTAGTTTGACGTTGTAATATAGACCCAAGACAGGGTCTATATCACAACATCGAACTAACAAAAGTTTGAGCGTTGTAATATCGAACCCTAAAGTCCGAAATCAAACAAAACCGAAAACACAGAACAATAATTTTTTTCCAAGGGAAAAAAATCTCTGTTCTGTGAGAAAAAAAAAATTTAACCTTAAACTTAAACTAAAATGGGGGGGCTTTACTACTTAAATATACCAATTCCGAGATCACACCACAGTGGAGGAAATAGCAAAGCCCTGAAAATGGCCCACTGATTTTATTTTCCTGAGAAAAAAGTTGATGTGTTGTGGCTTCACTATTTTCAACTTTCGGACTTTAGGATTTGATATTACAACGTTCGAACTTGTTTTAGTTCGACATTGTAATATAGACCCAAGATAGAGTCTATATCACAACATTGAACTAAGAAAAGTTTGATCGTTGTAATATCAAACCCTGCAGTCCGAATCCCAACAAAACCAAAAACAGAGAACAGCAATTTTTTTTCCCAGGGAAAAAATCGCTGTTCCGTGACAAAAAAAAAAAAAAAATTTACCTTAAACTCAACCCTCGAAAATGGCCCACTAATTTTTTTCCCTGGGAAAAATGTCGATGTGCAGTGGCTTCGCTATTTTCAACTTTTGGACTTTAGGGTTCAATATTACAAGATTCAAACTTGTTTTAGTTCAACATTGCAATATAGACACAAAACATCAGGCTTTATATAGTCACAGTCATAGCAAAGTAAAAAGGCAACCAAACTGTTATACTTTACTAGATATTTTTATTGCTGTTAATGAGTTAATTCATTATTTCTTCATGGGTACCTGCTGTTAAGGTAAAGCTGCAAAGATACCCATAACCTTCCAGTAATCAACCATATCCATTAGATACTTAAAGACACTCTGCACAATACCTTTCATGTCCATAACCAGATGTATTTCTGATTGAATGAGTACCACTGTGCTTATAGGAAAGTATATACAGTACTGCATCACATTGAGAAAGGAAACAAAACAACTGATTCAGTGCTCCAGAAACATTCTTAACACAGATTTTTTTCTGCAGTACCTTGTACTCCACTGTTTCTTGTCTGAGCTGTTTGCACTAATAACTATTAAAGTATTCCATTTATTGTGTATCTCAAAATTAATATTTATCCCACTCAAGCCACATTTTGATTGTCTACCCAGCTCACTCCATTACACTAGACAGAACTGTATTAGAGCCTTCATTGTAACAAGCATTAAGCTCTTTTTTTTTAAAAAGAAACTAAAACTTCTTAATTCAATAAATTACGATGCATAATAGGTGCATTATTTTATTACATGGTCTAATCATAATTTTACTACTCTGTGCCAATGACCATTTGCAAAAGGGTTTGTAAAATAGAATTACCAAATAACACCAATGGATATATTCCTATGATGGTACATACAACAGACATCAGTTTGTATAACCACGGATAAATTCTTACATTATGAAGGTACACAGAAAGAAAACTGTATACTTACAGTAGTTATACAAAATCAACCTGCACTTTAGTGTAAAGGTTTAAGGATATGAGCTACTAACAAGTTGGATTACCTCGGTATTCATTTGCCAACTCTGTAACTCTAAGTAAGTCACTTAACCTGGGCATGGTGTCTACCAAAAACAAACAATCTAATAAATAAACTGGTAACATTAAGTAAAATTAAATTGTAAATTAAAGGAAGCAGTAATGGTAATAATTAATAAAAATAATAAAGAATATAATAGAAATTATAATGTAATCATAATAAGCTTCACAAAGACAGAAAACTAAATAAAATCTTCCCATATCTCTCTTTCATATCATACAGAAAAATATAACAACTGATAACTGATAACAATTGATTGTAATGCATTCCACTGACATATCAATGGCTTATGTCCATCCTAACAGAAAAAAAGAGTGAAATCTCTGCACACCCTTTAACCACAGATATAATGCACATAAAATTGTCTCAGCGGAAACACAAGCTCCAGGGTTCCATTTCTTCTGTTAACTAATGTGGTATACCTTATTAAGCATGTGGAACTGTGGTAAAGAAAAATAAAGAAATAAATAAACAAAAATTGGACATCACTGCAGCAACATATCTCTATAACAGTAACTCATGGTTCCTGCATTAACAAGGAACTTCAGGTCACAGAACACAAATGCATGCATAACATCCACACTTTGCAACAAGAACCCTCTACCCTATACCAGTTTCCACCACACTCTGCCCATTGGCTTCAGTTCTTGTACCCTGTGGGACCATTTGTTCCATGGAGAAGATCTAGACATTTCTGGACTAGGCAAGAGCACTACAGACCATTCAACCCACCTATTGTTCTCCAAAAATGTATTCATTCCCCAGTGGCTTGAGTCAGGTGGTAGGGAACAGGACAGCTTTTGTGTCCATAAAGTGGCCTGCCTGTGGAGCTATTTTCCTCAGTGTATCACTTGAGTTCCATACTTTTGCCTAACACATCTGGGAAGCATGCAGGTCTCCATGTCTCCACACACACACACACACACACACACACACACACACACACACACACACACACACACACACACACACACACACACACGCACGCTCGCACATGCACACACACATGCACACACACACACCACCCACATACATATTAGTTTATTAGACCTCAGGCTGCGATGTGCAACTAACACTGCTAGACGCATGTTCCGTGTAATGTGATAAGAGTATTATCCCAGCCTACACCCCCTCCACGACCACCACTACCACCAGGTTGGGCAAGCCAGCAGTAGCTATCAACTTACATCCACCCCAGCACATCTGCCTGCAATAACAGTTCTGTTAATATACAAGTCATAAAAATCATAGTCACAGCTCATTTTCTGTGCCACAGGTTGTGAGCAATTCTGTATTTTTCTTGTGAAACATTGCTTCTTAAATGGTATTGAATGCATTTTTAGTATATAGTGTCATACCCAGATAATCTGAAGATCTCTGTCTGTAAACACTATTACCAAAGGATATTTCACTGCTAAAACAACTATTGCAAAAAATTGTACCTTTCAGCATGGTAAATTAGTTTTCCTGTCAGACTGCATCAAAATAAACTACTGATTCGTGCCTGCATTTTATATATATAATATGCCTGTATCTGAGTCAGGCTTTTTGGTCAGCCTGTGTTATTAAAGACCTTTGCATTAGTCTGCACTGAAAATAAAGCAAAAAAAAAAAGAAAAAAAAAGAAATGTTTCAAAAGACAAGATGTCACAGAACACTGTTTACCAAAGAACAAAATTTAGAACCTTCAGTTGTAAACCATGTTGAAGTTCATCAGAACTAACAATTAAAACTACTCATTAATTAACATAATTTATATATCTAATGACACCATCACCTAATCAAAATGCAGTAAAGCAATAATTGCAAATCTAACATAGAAATGCATCATGTACAAGTTATTATTATTTGGTATTCTTGAGCCAATCTCCTAAAACATATTTTGTCAGATCTTTATGTATTAGTTTTAAAGATTTACATATGTTCCATAATGGCCTGATGAAAGAATGTTTGTTAGGGCTTTTGTAAATATTTCTGTAAATTGCTAATGTGTTTCTTGCTATTTCTAGCTAAATTTTCTATGCACCTCTTATGGTATTTGTGCTTCCTTGTTTCTACACTTACTTGGTACCATGACCATGAGGTTTGTTATATCAGAAGCTTCTTTTTAGACCAAATGCGCTGGAACATAAGTCACTTTTATAGGTTATGAAGGAAAATTTAAGCAGTGTTCTTATTTAACAGACTACCGGCATTATTCACAGCCCTGGGTTTCATACTTTTGTAGTGATAATCTGTGAAGAGTGGCTCTCCATCTACATTTGAATACAGTCAGGAGAGGTTATTTACACTGACTATGGAAATGCACAGGTGTTTCTATAAATGTCTCTACTTATGTCAAAAGTTTAAGGTACTTGAAGATGAGTGTTATGTGCATACAAAAAGGGAGACCGATTCTGTTTATAGAGTGTTGTATGTGTTGATGTAGTTATGTGATTCATACAGATAAATGTAACAGATTATAGAATTAACCTACCAGCTCCCTGATTGTCTTTTCCTTGAAAGAAAGACAGTGAAACCTTGTGTTCCTGCACGTCCCTGCACTAGCCCACCTGAATGTGCCCTGCTGGACGCCTAAGGAAATAGTCCAGATTACAGAATTAACCTACCAGCTCCCTGAGTGTCTTTTTCTTGAAAAGAAAGACAGTGAAACCTTATGTTTCTGGAAGTCCCTGCACTAGCTCACCTGAATGTGTCCTGCTGGACGCCTAAGGAAATAGTCCAGATTACAGAATTAACCTACCAGCTCCCTGAGTGTCTTTTCCTTGAACAAAAGACAGTGAAAATATGTCTTGTAACTGCTATTACCAATTGTAACAATAACATTAATATAAAGCTACAGCTAGGTTAGGCAAGCTTCCCAGCCAGGTTAGCCAGCAGCCAAACCCCCCTTCTAGCATTTAATTAACCCTTACTTCCCCATCTATACCCTCATTTTTGCAAACCAGGATATCCCCCCCCTCTCCCTTAGCCTGATATCCCCCATTAGGGGACTCTTTTGCTGCAATAAAGTGACTGACCACTAGGTGGTGCTATACTATAAGCTTTCTGTCTTATTTCTTTACCAATTCTTTACCAAATCTCCTTAACTCAGTTCCAAGTCTACTTCTGATTATTGCTTCACTCTATCATTATTGTCCCAGTATACTTAACCTCATATTACTTCTCTAACATCCCTAGTCTATCCTTGCTAGCCTCTTAACATTCTTCAACATCTCTTACTTTCAGACTTACCTGCAGACTTTCACACTTCACTGATTGTCATCCTCGACAGACTTCTCTCTCTGGTTCTTGTATATACCCACCCCGTTCGCCCTGTGGGCTCACTCCACTCCCCTACCCTGCCCCCAAATTTCACCCGCCCCCACTGCTCCTACATTTATGCCTCTAAAACCACACCCCCATCACATCTGCTCCAATCTAGCAAATAACCTCATTAGCACTCCCGACTATCCTTGTCACAACACCACACCTGTTATTACCTTACCTTCCATGCCTCCTTGTTACATCACCTCACCTGTTGATATATCTCCTTGTCAGTTCACACTACCTTACCTCCCATTCTTCTTCCACTTTTCAAGCCAACATAATGACTATATCACCCATCCCACACCAAATACAATTATTACTCTTGGTCTCACTCTTTCCTCCTCTAACTATTGCCTATCGGCTAACCTCCTATGAACAACCATTATATCCCACCCTTCTCTTCCCTTCCAAACACACTTCATCACCACTACTAGCTATCTCTCAAAACTTCATAAACATCACATCCAAACCCTGCTACCTACAAGCCAAATATCATAGACTAGCACGCATTAAGTATAGCAATATAAATATTAGAAAATTACTTGACTTTTATAGTAAGCTTCACTACCCCATAAATCGAATATACCTCCAATCCTTCCTAGACAGGGACATTCATCCTAACCCCGGCTCAAACAATATCCTTACCACTGAAAACTGCAACCCTAACAACACTAGTACCCAAGCCCCTACCAAACCTTCTAAATTACTCTTTATAGCACATCTCAATATATGTAGCTTTAACAATAAAATTGCCCACCTCCACGCCCTCCTAGATGTCCACCTATTTGACATCCTATGTTTATGTGAAACATGGCTAAAACCTACAGTGAACGACAATGAAGTCACCTCACCTGGTTACAATATCCTTAGACTAGACCGCACAGCCAAAAAGGGAGGAGGGGTAGCAATCCTTTATAAAGCAGAGCTACAACTTAGCACTGCAAACCTTAGACCACCTTCAGACAATAATGCTGAAATACTCATTTCTAAATTCCAGGTCAACTCATGTAAATCCATATATATTATCTATATCTACCTTCCTCCAGGAAATAACATTAATGCCCTTGAAAATATCCTTAACTGGTTTTCTATTAATCTCCCACAAGAAACTATAGTCCTAGGAGACTTTAATATCGACTGGACGTCCGGTAGTAATGTACACCCTACCATCCATATTAACCTATATGGCTTCTCACAAACTATTATCTCCCCTACCAGAATTAATAAATCTAATAACAAAGAAAGTACCTTAGACTGGATTCTTACTAACACTCATCATCAAACATACAAAGTAGGAACCCTCCCAGATGACCTAAGTGACCACTAACTAACTTATATTATCAGACATAAAACCAACCTAACTTACCAAAACACTTTCAGGACAATACGCACCAAAAAGCAATTTAACCCTGACCTTTTCCAGACAGAACTCAAGCAATGCAATTGGTCACCACTAAAATCCCTCCCACTAAATGAAGCAGTGGAATACTTTAATTCCACATTCTTAGCCATCCTTGACCACCACGCCTCAACTCGCTCTGTTAGAAATAAAGCTAAACCTGCCCCTTGGCTCACAAACACTACTAGGCAAAAAATCCTTCTTAGAAACAAATCCTGGGCAAAATGGCATACTACTAAGAATCCTACAGATTACCAAACCTTCAAACAACTTAGAAATAATACAAAAAGCCATCCTCTTAGACAAAAAAAAACCTTTTACTTCCAACTAAAGCAAACCTACCAAAAGAAACCACAAAAGTTTTGGACTAGCATTAACAAACTGCTATACCCAGGGGAATCTATCACACCTAACCCACAAGACTCTAACCCTGAGAATCCCACACATACTGCTAATGCCTTCAATTCTTTCTTCACAGACGCCATCCAAACTCTCGCTAGCCAACTATCTCCAGATACCTCAAATCTGCCTTCATCTACTACAAGCCCACCTCCATAATTTCTGTTACAACCTGTTTCTACTTCCTTTATTTGCTCCCTTCTCCAAAAACTAAAACCTACCACCCCCTCAGCTGACCAACTTCCAGCAGAATACCTGCAAAAAGGAGCTAAAGCCATAGCCTATTCCATTTCCATTCTGGTTAACAGAACCATAAGTGAAGGAACTATCCCATCTATCTGGGAAACGTCTCACATCATCCCACTACATAAAGGTGGGAACTCTAACGACTTTTCTAACTATTGTCCTATAGCTCTACTATCTCTTCTAGCAAAAATAATGGAGAAATGCATTCATAAACAACTACTTAACCACCTACTCCAAAATAACTTACTTGCCAACTGTCAACATGGATTTAGACCTTTCCACAGTACTACCACTGCCCTGCTATCCTTCACAGACTGCATTAACAAAAACCACAACAATAATATTCTTTCCTCTGCAGTCGTCATTGATTTATCTAAAGCTTTCGATATGGTTAATCACCAGCTCCTTTTAAATATACTAAAATCCCTTTCATTTGAACCTCTAGCAATAAATTGGTTCAAATCTTGCTTAGACAATAGACAACAGGCTGTGTTATGGAATAATAATCTATCTAATCACCTACCCATCTCACTTAGTGTTCCTCAGGGCTACAAATTAGGCCCACTCCTATTTTCCATTTTTATTAATGACCTTCACTCAGCAATTCCACATGCCACCTGTATTCAATATGCAGACGACTCTACAATAATTTGTTCAGCCACTTCTCCAACTGATCACAGTCCCTTACCCAAAAAGCATTCAATACTGTTTAACAATGGTTTTTAAACCGCTGCCTCCTCTGAAACCCCACAAAAAACGAAACCTTTACTTTTCACTCCAACCCGAAAATCCACCCCAATAAATTTCACACTCATATCTAATAATGGCACCCTCATACCTCCCGACCCAACCACTGAACTCTTAGGAATAACAATAGATAACAACCTTAACTTTGATACTCATATAAATAGCACAATAAAATCAGTCAACAAAAAATTGGGGTCCCTCTATAGAATCAAACCTTTTCTTACACCAGTAGCCAGGACCGCTATAGCCAGAACTCACTTAATCTCCACCCTACTCTATGCTTCACCTATATACACTAATCTTTCTAAAAACAACCTCAACAAACTGGCAATCTCCTATAATAATATTGCTAGATTTGCTACTGGCTCTCCTTTTAGAACTCACCACTGTCTTAATCTAAAACAACTAGGATGGCTAGAGTTTCTAAACCAACTTCAATTTCACCAGCTTGCTATAGCCCATAAGACCCTATATCAACCCACCAACACTCCAATATTCACTAGCCTCATTACCCCTTACAACAATCTTAAGAATTTACGCTCCTCAAACAAACTGCTGATCAATACTTGCAGATCCAACAACTTGGCAGGAGACTATAAGTTCTCTAATACTGTTGGAAAGCACTGGAATCTTCTACCCTCTGAACTCGTATCTCTGTCTTCACTAACACTTTTTAAACAGAATCTATAACTATTTCTCAATACACATTGGTTTATCCTTAAAGAACCAAAAGACCATGGTATTGCAATTTAAATATATATATATATATATATATATATATATAAAATAGTAACATTTCTCGTACATTGCCTTTTACTGTTTGTGTTATGCTCATGATGAGTAATGCATTTATTATTAACAACAGCTGTTTTAGCATGGACTGTTGCAACTTTCTGTATTGTATTTTGTATGTGTTTTGGAGCTCTTCTCCCCGGGCCTCTACTGAAAATGGACATGTATCCAGTTAGACTAGCCCGGTCAACAAATGTAAAATAAATAAATAACATAAATTAAACACATAAAGGACCCTGAACTTATTTGAATAAGTTTAACAGCACCATATTACCTTGGGATTACTGAAATTATGTGGCTTACTAAGGAAACCACAGACATTTTAAAGCTAGAAAAATATAATAGAAATAGTGAAAATTAATAAGAAATAGTTCAAAATGAGGGAAGATTATTGAGTTCACCTCAAGAAATGTTTGTTTTATTCATATGATGGACATATTACAATGGCTTTTGTGAATACTTTATGATGTCATTTGTAAACAGGAAGTAATTTCATCAGCAGTAAAAATGATTTGTGTTGATGAGAAAATCATTGGCATTGTGGGACTCAAAGATATTCATTACCTTGGTGTTGTAAACCAAAAAATTGTTGATATCCTACCCCCCCCCCACCCCCATGATGATGCTATTCCAAAGTGCCTGGATAAAAATCACATTCAGAGCAGCTTTACTGCTCTAGTGCTCTAAATATAGCTATTAATCTTCCATCTTCAAAATGTGGAACAGTGATTCCCATAATGTGGAACAACTGGGCAAATTGTGGGACCTTACCAACAGCTTACTAACAACTTCAATTAGCTTACGGGATAGCTAAAATGTGTTAACATTATGTGGATGAATCAATATGATTCAGTATTATTTACCGTGGTTATCAGTTAAAAAAATCTTAGCTATGAATATAAACATTTACCCTTTCATTGTGAAACTGTGAGGAACATGGACTTTTTTAAAAGTCTAAATGAGGAACATTCCTCATAATTTGGCACACTTGAGAAGTAAGAATCTTAATGTTTTAGAATCAGACCTGTAACTGTGTAACTGTTGTTCTTTCTTAGAAGTAACTCTTGTATCTTTTTAGCTAAACATAATTGAACCCTTAAAGTTTGTCATTTTTGGAAAAATCCTTGCTTTACAGTTTATTTCAATTCTTGTCATATTCCTCATGTTAAATTTCAAATAATTTTGTAAAAACAAACAAACCAAAAAAAATGAAGAGTAGAATTAGATTTTTTATATTTTCACTTTTTGCTCATTTTTTCTCTATAGCCACACCCGCACAATTCTGTCATGGTTAGTACTAGGTAATGATTTACATATGACTGCAATCAATTTTGAGTAAAATAATTAAACTCCTTAGATGAGCAACTTCTTACTTACATTATTACATTACAACAAAAGACAAATAAATAACATTATTGCATTACAACAAAAGAAAAAGAAAAAAAACTTACATTATTACATTACAACAAAAGACAAATACATAAATAATGATGGTGTCACTACAAATCATCACATGTGTAAATTTTCAACGTAATGTGCTCCAGCTGCAAGAACTAGTTGTCAATCCCCCGGATTTACTAAATTTCCATGCAGGACTAGCTTAGTCCTGCACGGAAGCGCGCGTTTAGGAGCAGGACGGCAGCGTGCCATGCATATTAATAAGGCACGCTGCCCAAGCTCCGAGGCTTACATGGAGTGTGTACAAGTGCAGGGAGCATGTCTGAGAGCAGAGCTCTCAGAATAAACACATCCCTGCAATGTAGAACAGCAGAAAGTGGTAAGAAAAGAGCAAGACCGCTTATAGGTGTCCTCATATCCCCACCAACAGTCCCCCATGTGTACAACAGCAACAGTACATATACATTAAATGAAGAAGCCCTTTTATTTTATTTTTTTATAAAAATCTGAGTACAGCTAACCATAGGTGCACAGGTGTGCCCATTGCTTAGCTACAGTTAAAGCAGCTTAAAAGGCTGAAGCGGATAACAAGGAAGATATATGCAAATTAAGCAGCACAACAATCGTGTACTGGGCAGAGCATTTGCCTAACAAGCAGGCATTCCCAGTTAAAGACCCACTACAGCAAAGTCTATTTCACATGGCAAAGCACGTTATAACCAATATTTTTGTTGAAAACCCACTAAATAACATATATTTATGAATTGGAGTGCTGCAGGAAATGCACATGTGAAGTGTCAGGGTCATAATGAATAAGGCACTAGTAAGCAGGTTTAAGCACAAATAAGCAGTAGTAAGCATATGTAAGTACTAGTCAGCATGTTTCAGTGCATTTGCATGGGGGTAAGCACTGCCTACACAGATTAAGCAACTAATTATAAGAAACTGTAACCGGAAGTTAGCAGTGCTTACCGCCATGCAAACACACTCAAACCCGCTTACAACCACTTTAAAGTGCCTTAATCACTCTGTATCCAATGGCCTGTGTTCTGCCCAGCAATAAATTAAACAGGCTCTGCAAGGCTCGAACCCAAGACCCTGTACACTACAGTCACAGTAGTTAACCACTAAGCCATCATAGCAATACATAAGACTGAGGTTTCAGCCAACAAATCCTCATCATAGGAAAATCAAACTGAACATGTAAAAGGAATCTATGTACAGTGTGATGTTGTATAACCTGCTACATAACATAAATATGCGAAGTGGAGTACTGCAGTAAGGCCAGATGTGAGGTGTTATTGTAATAAAGTGTTGAAGTCCCCAGGACCCCATACAGTGTACGTGCACATGAATCATGGATACCAAACACAGATATAACATGTAACAAATAATAAATCAATGCCAAATGGAAATTATAATGCTAATTAAATATTAAGTAATGCTAAGCATTGCACAGTTCAACTTACTTAGTGTAAGCAATGTGCAGGCTGGCTAACTCAATCTGCCCAGTGGTATACTCAGTTAAGCAATGCCAACATTAGGTAAGCAGGTGTGCCCATAGCTTAGCCTTTTCAAAACCATCCAATCATGGGAAAGTGTGGGAAATCGGGCATATTTAAACCCTTCAAGGCGCAAATACTTCCCATAACTGGTTGCAGCTCCCTACTGTAGGCAGAATGGCTGGAGGTGAGGAAGGCACTCAATGTAGAGCACAGCCCTGGGACACCCAGGAGTCCAGATTCATGTTAAAGCTCCTGGTAAAACACCATGAGCAGAGACTACTGCAGGGCCAGTACCAGGGCTCTCAGTATAAAGTGGAGGCCTGTGACAGTCTCGCCCATGACCTCACCAGTGCCACTGTTATCACCCGGACTGGTGAGCAGGTCAGGCATCACCATGCTGACCTGAAGTGGCGGAGGGGGGATCTCTTGGAGCAGTGGATCCAAGAATCAAGGCAGATGGCCAATGCTGCAGCACTGAGTAAGTACTCATTTTACTATGTAGATAATGATTGCCTATCTTGTGTATACTATGGATAGGTAATGGCAAAATATCACTGTATTTCTCTGACAGCTGCAGATGAGCGGTCTGCAAAACAGCAAGCCCATGCTGCTAGGCTGCAAAGGCTGCATCACGAGGCAGGTTAGTAATAATCTTGCATGTACTGTCATAAATAAATATAACAGTTCTAGAAAGTGTTGTACCAGTATAAAAATGTATTGCATATGGGATATACTGAATAAACTAGACAATATAGCAGGAAGACTGTCATATAGGGTGTGTGGAAATAAAGGTGTAATATCTTGTGAATAAAAGTAGAACCCCTGGAGTGCTTGTGTACATTCTGCTTTCATTGTTTTTGTAGTGTTGCATTATATAAATAGTACTGTTGTATTAAGCAGTGTTACCCACACTGTTGAATGCAGATAAAATTTGTAGGAAATTCAGTATAACAATGTTGGAATTCCCAAGAGGTCAGTCATATTGCACAACTGAGGGAAACTTAGACAGAAAACATTGGAATTCTTCACACCAATTCCATGATAGCACAGTGTACTGTGATGTCAACTGTAACATTGTTACCACACACAACAGGGGTTTGAATCCTGGGAGTGGTAGTAAGTTGTATGCATAATCATACCCCACAACCGTACAGAGTCTGTGAGAATGTTCAGGTAGAAAGCTGTATGCATAATTAGACCCAACAACTGTACCGAATTTGCTAGACTGTTCAGATTGTATGCATAATCATAACCATCAACTGTACAGACTGTGGCAGAATGTTCAGGTAGTAAGCTGTATGCATAGCCATACCCCTCAACTGTTCTGATCTGTCCAGCATGTCCAGATAAATGGCCCAAATCTGCTGCCCGATAACCTGTTCCCCTGAAAAATCAGTGTGATGATCCAAGAAATGTAGGCAGCTTTTACTGACATATAACTGATAGTCAGACCTGAACATTGTCAGAGAATGTATATGAGAACAAACCTGTCACTGTAGCATCTCACCCAAAGTGTATGACAGTTAGTCTCAAAATATGTCACATTAACACCTGCATCCTGTCAAGCCTTGACCAGAGTATGTGCAATAACTCCAAAGCCAACTTTATGCTACTTAAGTCAGAAGTGCCAAACTTCATGGCACCCATGCAGACGGGAGCTGAAAGTTCAACTGCTGAATCCTACACTAAGGCACTGTACGAACACATCAACTCGTGAATGAATCGTGCCATCCCAAATAGAACCAAAACACTCTCCTCCAAAAAGGAAGCCAATATGGTGGTCCCCTGCCATAAACAAACTACACAACAGAAGGAAGAAACTGTTGCAGAAAAGAGGAAAATCCCAGGATGCAAAATCTCCCTTACCAGCGTCAGTAAGAAGCTGAGATCCCTCATAAAATTCTCCAAAGGTAGTTACGAAAAAAAAATTGCCAAAGATTACAGACAGCCACAAGATATTCTATAGTTATGTCAAGAATCTAAATGGCAATGCTCAGATCTGCTCTGAGCTACAACAGAATGACATTAAATATACTGATCCCGAGGATATTGCCAATATCCTGGCAGATCGATTTAGTGCCAACTTCACCCCGCTCTCTCCCCCTAAAGGGCCTATCTCATTACCGAAAGATTGCCAAATTCCAGTAATCACGGCCACATGGGTAGAAACTGCACTCTCCAAAGCTAAGAATATAACATCCATGGGACCAGATGACATCCTGGGCTGTGTACCACATGAACTACAAAATGAACTAGCACCTCACCAAAGTGTCATGTTTAATTATAGCCTCACCTCAGGCTTTGTGCCCACTGAGTTGTGCACAGCTACAGTTATCCCACTCCACAAGGGGGGATCCAACTTGGATCCTGGGAACTACCGTCCCATCAGTCTGATGAGCCTGATCTGCAAGGGCATGGAACATATTATCACGAAACAGGTAAACAAAGACATTGCCAACCTTCACACACTGGACCCCACTAAGTTTGGGTTTGTGAAGGGCCGATCCTGTCTCCTAAACCTGAATGACTTCTTCGAATCAGTCTCCAGAGATGTGGATGAGGGTAAGGTGGTCCACACAGCCTATCTGGATCTTGCCAAGGCCTTTGACACCATACCCCACTCTGGACTCATAGATAAACCTACTAAGCTGGGCATAAATCCCTACGTCACTCGATGGGTTGCCAACTGGCTTACTGACAGAACCCAGACTGTAAACGTAGACAACTACAAATACAGCTCCAGACAAGTGACAGGTGGAGTACCTCAGGGTTCAGTGCTGGGACCGCTCTTGTTTGGCATCCACTTCTCTGAAGTACAGGCCAACACTAAGGGCCTCTGGCTAACAAAGTTCGCAGATGACTGCAAACTGAGAGCCATTATTGAATCCACAAATGATGTGGATATTCTACAAAAGGGCCTTATAGAAACAGAGGCTTGGTGCCAGAGCCATGGGCTCAAGCTTAATGTCAAGAAATGTATAGTTATCCCCTTTGGGAAAAAACATGTACCCATGAATTACCACATAGGTGGCAGTACACTAAACACTGAAAGTGTGATGACAGACTTAGGGACACAGGTGGACAGTGGTCTCACCTTTGATAACCACATCACTACAACAGTCAGGGAATCCTTCTATGTGGCACACCTTATCACTAAGGGCATCCAGAAAAAAGGAGGTCATTGTCTCACTGTACTCATCCCTCATTAGACCCATTATAGAGTACAATGCCCCATTTAGTATGTACATCACAAGACAGCAGCTGTAAAGGCCGCAGAAATACCTCACTAAAAGAATCAGAGGCCTAAAGCAGAAGCTCTATGCTGGCCCTCTAAACAAACTCCAGCTATACTCTGTGGTATATCATCTACTCAGAGGAGATCTCTGCTTAACATACAAAGCTATGTTAATCCCTGAGCTGTTGGACATGCTCCACTTAAAGAAATCCCAATCCCTCATAGCCACACACTCCAGGGATCTAAACCTTGTCATCACAATGAACAAAACATGCTGGAGGGATAGGTTCCTGACCCAGAGACTCCCCATACTCTGGAATAGACTGCCCATACATGTCAAGCAGAGTGCCTCCTTGGCCCTCTTCAAAAGGAACCTTGACGATTGGATGGAAGATAGGAAAGTCACTCTGGGGATCACGTCAGTTGCCCTGCTAGACAGGGGCCTAGGGAAGTAAATATTGTGTGAAGAAATATCCGGGGAATTGTTTGGCTAGGCTTGTATAGGCCCTAGGGCCAATAGCCTAGTACCAACTGATGAACCTATGAACCTGTAACAGATTGTTAGGTATGTGTATAACATCAAAATGGAATCTGGGAGTATGTGTAGAATTTGTCAGGTAGTGTTAACAGTGATTTTCTCAACAGCTATACCAGGTAAGAGGTGTAGACTATACATAAGACACATTCCACATAGATGCTAATCTACAAACATACCATTGTACAAAGTAAGGACATTGGGTAGTGTAATAATACATGTAAGGGACAGATCACCGCAGTGACTAAGAAAGTTGTGAAACCTACAGGGGTACATTAGTTGTTAACTGAACTCTCTCTCTCTCACTCCCACCATATGTGCTACAATAACCTAATTACACACCTCAGTGGGTATGTGTACACTTCTGTTGGGACATACATCCTATTGGTTTATAAATATTCACATTTGGTTCTATGCATGTGCCATGTTAAAATACTCCCATATTGGTGGACTGTTGCCATCAATGAAACCTGCATGTTGTTGTAATGGCCACTGTTGTCCCATATATGCATGTGTTCTGCTCGCTGTGCAACTGTTGTAAATCTGGTGTCTTGGGTTAATGGGAATACCTATGCATGCTGTTATAACTAATCCTGAATGTTGTTGACTATTACTAACTGACATCTTCCTTAAAACTGCAACACCATAGCTCATATGGGAAGGCCGGTCCCAGCCGACCCACCAGTCCCACCTCAGCTGGCCATGTCACTGGGCACCAGCATGTCTGGGGCCCAGCCTGGGACCTCCTCTGTTGGCTCTGCACCACCTTTGGGTGGAACTGCCACAGGGGATGGGGCTCACCTCCCCCTGGAAGCAGGGGCAGAGAGGAACTTGTCACCCACCGTCAGGTCCGGACAGTGGTGCTTAGTGAGCTTAACATGAAGATTTGAGACAAGCTATGCCAACTTGAGGGCTGCGAGGTGCAATTAGAGGGTGAGCTTGTCCCTCCTACCCAGCCCCAAGCACAGCCACCTTTAGGGCCATGAAGGTGCAATGGTGAGTGCCCATGGGTATGGACCTCAGTCCCACTGTTTCCATTTGGGGGCTCATGGGCTTGCGACTTTCAAACTCCCATCCCCATCCAAGGTGTTTACCCAGCACATGTGTCATATACCGTCCCTGTATGTGTCTTGTTTGTCTTGTCTGTTAACCTACCCAACCTTCTTCCCCAAATATACCTACTAACCCTTCCCAACAACCCACTCTCACCTGAAAAAAAAAAAAAAGGCAATCTGTTCCCAAAAAAAATGTTGCCCCATACATAGCTGTCCATTTCGCACATGTGTCCACTGGACACATGTAATCCAGTCTAATTGGCATCACAACTTATTATTGTTGTCCTCACCCCCACCCAGGGGTTTGAGTGTCCAAATCTACCTCCAAATTCAGTGTATATGCACAGCTGTTACTGTAAAGGAAATGGGCAGCTATGGACCTTTCCTACACCCTTCCTGCACATCCCTAGCTATTTTCCCTACTGTCTTTCCCTCTTTGTGCCCCTTTTTTACCACTTTCATATCAACCCCTTTTTCTTTTCTTTTACAGAAATTAGAATGGGGGTAAGCACTTTTAAGCAGCAGTAAGGGGGTTTAAGCCTGTTTGTGTGGGGGTAAGCAACACCTACACATTAAGCAATTTAGAAGCTAACTGAGTGTAAGAAACTGTAACCGGAAGTTAGCAGTGCTTACCTCCATGCAAACCCACTTACAACTGCTTTAAAGTGCCTTATTAACTCTGTTTCCAGTGGTCCTTGTTCTGCCCGGCAACAAAACAAACAGCCTCTGCAAGTCTTGAACCCAGGACCCTGCAAAACAGAGACAAAGTGATTTACTACTAAGCCATGCCAGATAAACATAAATCTCATGTATTCAGAAATATAACATCCAGCCCAGTCATGCAACAGTAGAGAGAATGTATGAGACTGTATGATGTCAGGCTGGTATTGGTAACATATCATGCAGTACAGTCTGACTCCCATAGGAAATGCAAAATGTGGAAGCTATCAACATCCCCAGGATACATCTACACAGGCAGATATATGCAGATACAGATATATATATATATATATATATATATATATATATATATATATATATATATAGATATATAGATATATACATACATATATATATATATATATATATATATATATATATATATATATATATATATATATATATATATATATATATATATACGTGACTACACATACACACGCAGAGATATGTACAGTAAGATACATATGTAGAAGGTGCACATGATATGGAGCAGCCACTATGCCTACAGTTCACACCTGAACAACTGGACACTGTATGGGCCACCCATACAAATTACAATTGTTTCCTGCAACATACACCCACTGAGAGGTCATAGAAAAAACACCACACACGTTTGCAGAAATGGAAAACCTTTATTTGTGTATTATTACATTTCTATATGCCATGTCATATAGCTGTTTAGACACTGACATCCACATAAAGAGAGTAATGCAACTGTGAAACACTTATACTAATACAGTCATCTGGAAAGGTTCACAACTGTTGCTGTCCAGCCCAAGCCCTTCAAATTGTACAATAGTAAAGACAGACTGCGTCACAGGATACCAAACAATCAACAGTATGTAATGCAGGTGTATAGTTCAGCAGCCTCTATCTACACTCTGTACAAAATCACTAGGTGGTAAAGACATCAGTTGACCAAATGGGATGTAACTGTTACATAACAAGGCATAACTGACATCATCACAAGCACATTGACAAAAAGAACAGTCTGTATGGCTGGAGGCAGTAGGCCTGCATTAAACCAATTAAGGTGAGTAATGTAAATATTGGTGAAGTATATGGTACTGTACATCCACATACCTTAAGGCAGCTCACCCCTGATATCCTCACATTTTGTAACAGCCTAGGTCATTTATGGTGCACCCTCCAGACTCAATACTACAGGGCCACACTGCTACATACACTGGCTTCTGGAGTGCATAAGGGCACACATGTATTGTGTAGGTGAAGCCCACACATATATGGCCCCAGCCCCACTGTATGTCTGGAGGATACAACAGCAGTGGATTGATGGCAGCAATGGCAGTATGATATACACACAGTCCACTACAGAGCAACTCCTGACAGCATGTCATATGTGCAAAGCTTGGTATGTATGTGGAGTACAGAGGCTGGAACACAGGCCCATATGTGGAAAACTGTTTCCATACGCTAAGCAAGCCACTGGTGTTACAGGATAGTCTGCAACATACCCTTAGCCAGGGAATTGAGGTTAGAAACATAAATAGATGTAGCCATGTACTGATAGCACTCAACACAGAGACTGCCAGTGAAATATCTGACACAGGACCTGTGTGGTGGACAGACTAAACATGGTAGGCACACCTCTGGCCACCAACAGGATAGGCCCACAGTTGAGAGCTATGCTGACAGACTGCATTCCAAGGAAACTTAGTATGTACACACACACACACACACACACACACACACACACACACACACACACACACACACACACACACACACACACACACTGTAACACCAGTACTATACAAAGCATAACACAACTCTACTCACACTCTGTCTGTAGTTCTGGAACCTCCTACAAATATGCAGCTGGCCTGAGTGTACTGGTTCCCCTGGAAGTGGTATTGCTACCTGCTGTCTGTAACACTGATGCCCACACACAGGAAGGATGTCCATCACACAGAAAAGGTAAAGAGACCACATGATGTAGGGATTTATAGTAGGTGGTTGCCATGACAGCGGTAATTGGAAGTACTACAAAGCAAGAGGGAGAGGGAGAGGGAGAGAGAGAGAGAGAGAGAGAGAGAGTGAGAGAGATTTAGGCAGCTGCCATTCATAAATACATCATTCCCACAACAGTTATGTGAAGCATGTGAAGTATATGTACATGTATTAGAATGTAGTACCTGGTCCATCGTAATGTGACAGATGATGTGAAATGAGTTAGATGTGCCATCAGATGCTGTTGTGATGATGTTCAACTGAACAACTGCGATAGACAATAGTGTTTCTCCCTGTGGATAGTGGGCCATAGCTGTTAACTGTGCAAGTCAGCACTGACAGATAAGATGTAAGCCATCATAGTTTGTGTTGTGTAATGGGGATTATGTATATTATGTGGCCAATAGCTGGTTGTGGACGTAATGCTATTATGATGGACATGTGAGAGCCACAGACCACCACTGGCAGGATACTCAGGTGAATCTGTAAAGTAGCATGCCAAAATCCCAAAGGTGTGTAACAGGGTTACCTGCAAACAGGTCCCACATACACCCCACTGTCAGGGTGTGTCCGTATGTGGCACCTGTCTGTGTTGTAGCAAGGCAGAACAGTGCAGCTGTGCAGGAAGGTGTTGTGAGATTGTGAAGCTGATGCCTGAATGTACCCCACATATAGGTATTCATATGTGTACATATGTCACGTATATAATATATAAGGATAAATGTATATCAGCATGTATGTCCAGAAATATACACATACTCATGTGTAGATATATATATGTGCACATATATATGAATTCACATATATCTACACATATATGGATATATACCTATATGCACATGTCTACATATGTACAACCACACAGGCAAACAGATATGTATGTAAAGACATGTCCTCTATATAACTACCACAGTGATGTGTGCTATGTGTGAGGCAGCAGCACACATAGCAATACACACAGATATCTACAGGTGGCAGTGTGTGCATCATGGATGGGTATGTCACATGTTAGTCCCTTCTTAGCAGCACATTACTCCCGCCTGTAAAGTATGCAATGAGAATATGGGGAAGTATGGCAGATACACATGTTGAGGTGGTCAGGATTGGTAGATATAGAGGACAATCTACAGGGGTGGTATGTGACACATGTGGTGGGTAAACACCGAGGATGGTATGTGTGGTCTGTGATGTAGATGCCCCATGGTCCCCAATATGGGCACAATGGGAACAAGGCTCCCACCAACTGCCACACACAACAGCAGCCCACATCCTGAAGGTGCCATGCTCCTCCTGCTGAGCCTCCAGACCTGGCACCTTCAGTCCACATCCTGAAGGTGCCAGGTCTGGAGGCTCAGCAGGAGGAGCATGTTGGCCATGTAAATGTGTGCTGGGTGCCTCAGACTGATGCAGCACATACCTCATGTGTCTGTGGATCCCGGTATGGTACAGACCCTTGACCTGAGCTCAGGGGACAGGAACATGTTGGTGTGTGCCCTGAGGGAGGGCCAATATCCCCTGGGTGGTTCCACCTGATAGTTTTGCTGTAACAGTACAATATGAGGCCCCAGGTTGGCATGCACATGTGATGTGGCCAGGTATCCTGGTCAGATGGGTGTGGAGAGGTGGATCAGCTGGCCAATAGAACATATACATGTTATTGTGTCACTGTTATAGTGCATTTGTTGGTAGTAATAGTCTACACAATCCTGGTACATGTCCAACAGCATGCATATATCCCCCCAATAACTCAAACTGTAGGATGTGCAGCAATCTCAGAGCAGCCATACCACGGGCATATATGTAAGCATAGTGGCCCTGACAATGGCATGCAAGTGAATAGTCTGTAACAGGCCAGAAATGTTAGTGTCCACACAGGGGACATGGCTACAATTACATAGCAGAAGGTGTGGTACAATACACAATCTGTCCAAATGGTAGTTAAGCTGTAGCCATACCTAATGTGTGTACAGTCTGTTGAAGCTGATATGGTGGAGGGGGTGACAGAGATGTGTATTACGAACTGTGGTAACCTTGCCATATGAGTTGCTCAGGCCTGTTTCCATCTTCATGTCTTTCAGGCAAGATGTCACACATCAGATTCCCCATGTATTCAGCGGATGAAAATGAGGTCATGATAACCCACTTGGTACAGCACTACCAGGTTCTCTTTGGCAGGACAGCCGATGACCAGCAGGAACAGACCGCCCTGTAGAATGTTCTAGTCTGTAGGGTCAATGATGTCAGCCTGCATAACTGCAGTTATGAGACGTTAGGGCATCATTTCAGTGACCTGCTTCATAATGCCCGTCGGCATGCTGCAGCAGTCTCGGGGGGGTCAACTCGCTATGGGGGGGCATGCCATCCATCCCATCTGACATGTGTGGAGGAGCTCCTGGCCAGCCTCGTGGCACTTGCCCATCCAGAACACCAACAACCACTGGACCCTTTTGTGGAGGTGGGTGTCAGCCACACACCAGCTGAGGAGCATGCAGGTAAGGACACGGGGCACATAAGTAGACCACTGTTGTGTAAATATCTGCTGTGGTACAGGTAGATCATGCATATCTGACATGTCGTAGATATATTGTGTTGCTGCATTGTAGTGATAAACAATGTCCAGATGTGGTAGTATTGTGGGAATTTACGGTTGATGTATGGTAGTAATGCACCCAGCCTATAGCAGTGCCACAGGTGTGGCCACTGACATTGCATCTTTCACTCTCTTGTGTAGGTCCATCTAGGGTAACAAAAAGGCAGCAGCCTGTAGGTGGTGAGTATGTCTTATGTAGATGCATGCCAATACACGTGACATGCAATGGTGATGGTATATTCCATGCACACATCTAACACACCTACCCTGAATGCATGCTAGACATGTGCATGTATTGTTGCTATGAAATGCACGGTCTCACAGGGGCGACCATGATAGGATATTGAAAGGGTATGTCACATGACTGCATGATTATTAACATCCTGTCATTGCGGAATGTGTCCACAGGGAGTAATATACTGTTGGCAGACATGGCCTACAGTAGTGACATGTTCTGAACAACACCCATTTACAGTGTAACACCAGTGTATATACCTGTAGGGCAATGCCAACTGCTGCAGAGATACACTATGGTATACGGTATTACAGTAGTCCAAATTATCAGCTGGGTCTGGGCTGCAACATGTGGTGTTCAGTGTATGGGACACTGCAAGCTGACACAAATGTGTAGAGCTTACCTGTCATGCATCTGCATAAAAGCTGAGGGAGGAAGGGTCACAGCATGACACACCAGTGCACTGCAGCAGGGAACCTAAGGATGGTAGGAATGGCTCTATCTGCATATAGTCAGGTTCAGGACCTGTGGCAGCCATAACCCTACCCACACTGCAATAGTGACAGCATTGTGTGAACACCATGGGATGTGCGCATGAGCAGACCTTGCAATCATGCAGAATAGGGGGACATGTGTAGGGTAGGCTGAACATACAGAAGCAATTGCAGAAGGCCCAGGCTGGTATACCCCTGCTATGAGCAGTGACTGCTGTAGTACACACAAGAGGTGTGATAAACCATCATGATAAGGGTGTGCACACATATGCCCACATGGTGTGTATGCATTGCGGTCAGCAGCCACACAGCTAACACAATCTGTAGACACTGCATGTGAAACTACAGGACATATATTACATACCGGGCTTGTTTACTGCTAAGGTATGCAGTGCTGTGGTCCCATGGCAGATCACAAATGTGTGTGTAAAATCAATAAAGGTGTGTACACCCCCCATAGCCATGATATGCTCTTATGGTTGTCAGTGTAAGCATGTCTGAAGTGGTTATACATGGTCTGTTGATGCTGAGAGCTGTAAATCAGGCATCAGGCATTCACCAATGATAACAGTCCACATATCATCCCAGGTATGTGTTGCTGAAACACATAGGAGCTGTGAGATGTACAGCTGACCTAACTGACACAGTACTACACATTCCGAAATGGGTTATACACATGTGTGTTGTGGTGCACAGTACATGGCAGGGTGCAGAACAGGTGCACAGCAATACTGTGTACATGGGTGCATTGGCATTCAGGGGAAGGGGCATCACCTAGTCACAGCACATGCATCATACACATGTATACCATTGCTAGCATGGATTGACTATAGCTGAACTGCATGCTGTTCAGTACCATATGTTCTGCATGTCAGCAGATGGGTAATAGAAGGACTGTGAGTACGATCATTGTGCAACCTCACCTGTATGTGTGTGTGTGCATCCTGGTGGTTAGTTAGTTTGCCTGCAGGGTCACTCTGGTGAAGTGGTGAGAGGTAGATGCATGTATGATGCGTGTGCGCATGTGTGTCTTTGTGTGTGTGGCCATGTATGCACATGTGTGATTGTAGGGTGTTCATACGGCTGTACCCCCCTTTGGGACCGTGCAGTACATGGACATGGAGTGCAACATTACACACCAGGAATACCTGTCATGTACTCACAGAACAGCAAATAGTATAATATTGTCTGTAGCATGGAACAGGCATACAGAGGGAAGGTAGACTCCAGGTACGCACTTAATATTGCAGTCAGCAGAGAGGTCACCTACAACCCATGTATGCAGCTCTACAGATGCATTGGGGAAGTAATAGTCAACACTAGGGAGTGTATCCAAATATTACAGCTGACACATGATGGGCTGATGGAGCAGCATATCTGGCATGTACTGAGCATTACATACACATGACACACCAGTCGGAGCTATTATGGGTACAACATAATAGCCCACACATATAGGGGCCATGCACATCATTCTGGCCATACAGAGGGTGCATACCAAATGGCAGCATTGAGGTCATGTAAATCCACTACACACAGATCAGGCAGGTAATGTAGCAACAAGCCTTGTGTTGTGGACACTTGTGTGGGCATTTAGAGTATTGTGATGTTAATGAGTGATATCAATGTGTGTATGTTAACAAGTGTGATGCAGGATGGGGTAACACATGGACATATACGTGGGACTGTCTATAAATCCATGGATAGGTAAGTTTTACGGAGATGTGTGTGTGTGTGTGTGTGTGTGTGTGTGTGTGTGTGTGTGTGTGTGTGTGTGTGTGTGTGTGTGTGTGTGTGTGTACTGTTAAGCAATGCTGTACAGGTTTTGAAGTGCGGTTACTGTTTTCCCCCACAGGTGGCGAGGTGGGTCAGGGTCCCTCCTGCATCCAGTCTGATGTAGGTGTCCATACAGACACCGATGATGATGATAATGTTGAGGCACAGATGGGGTTGTCAGGTGCCGACACTGTGCCATTTGACATTCCCCTTTTAGCCACCCCACCCCCAACACAGTTACAGGACTTGTACACACCCCATCACCAGTGGCCATAGCAGAGGGACAGCTGGCATTCAGTGGCAGTGCACAGGAAAATGTGGTAACCATGCCTACTGTGTCCAGTTGCAGTGGGCATAGCCAGATGTCTGGCAGGCTGCCACATTGATGGATGTCCCAGGGTGCTCGTGGTAGGGCTGCTGGACATCATGCCCCTGGCATAGGTGACATAGCTGTAACCATCAGAAGCATGTTTCAGTCTGTAATGGCAGCACAGGCATGTACTGAGCATTACACCAGACAGGGCCTTAGGCTGCAGAGGGCTGCTCTCGCATTTGTAAGTGACAACCTCCGTGAACGGTTGGGTGCCATCCATGCTTCTACCAAGCAAGTGGATAGAAGGCATGATGAGATGATAGCCCTCATCAGCCATGGTGTGTCCGTGCTTCAACATGTGGTGGGGATGCTGTGATGCCTGCATGGATGTGGGCCAGCAACACCAGCAGCTGGCAGTCAACATGGGCATGCTAGGACACCAAGGGACTCTTGTAGTGGAAGTAGTAGCCCTAGCAGTGCGAGGAGTGTGCTGTAAACCCCACACCACAGCAGGCCATGTGCACATGCTCCTGGCCAGTCCCAGGAGGGACATGATACCAGCAGAAAAATGTCTTCACCAGGTGAGAGTATCACTTTGACGCCTGTACCTGGACGTGCCTGCAGAACCCCTGGCAGGCACAGTCCACGTGTCCATGGCCAGAGGCAGTGAACTGCACATCCTGCCAGGTATGGTCTGCAGCTGTCCATAAACATCTGTGTAGGGCAGCCACAAGACAGAACTGTGTGCATGCACACCCACACACTATGCAAACACATATAGGGTGTGGGTGTGCATGCCTGACACAGCTGCCCTGATGTGACCATACCTGCACATCCTGCCAGGTATGGTCTGCAGCTGTCCATAAACATCTGTGTAGGGCAGCCACAAGACAGAACTGTGTGCATGCACACCCACACACTATGCAAACACATATAGGGCAACCTCATACCTACACACACCACATTACCTCAGCCAGCTTTCCAGAGTACACCCCTCACCCACACACATGGTGTCAAATGTATGGCCCACCCCTGGCCTCTAACAGACCAACTCCACACCCTGTGCATATGATGATACCTGTGCCCCATCCTATCATCCATACCATCGATGCAGGGACAGGCTGATATGGTTCTGATGCACACAGTGACTGTACACCAGTGTACCACAGTCCTGCAGTGCAACGTGTTGTAGGGAGTAGAGTGTGAGGCATATTTGGCAGGTAGTGTAGCCGTCCAGCAATGCTGCCTTCCAGCTGTTAGTAACACTGCTTGGTTGTGGTCTCTAAAATGATATGCACTTGTGTTGTAGGTGTACATGTGTCAGCACGAGGATGGTCTGCAGTCATATTGCACAATGGGGTATGTCACTGTGCTGACACCATGGCAGTGACATATCTGGGGTAGAGTCGAACACATTTCACAGTTTACTATATCGGGTATTGCCTGTGCCACATGGACAGGTGGCCTACTGAGGCATGTATACCCTTCAACCTGATGTAGACCCATCCACATTCACACCCACTGTTACTTGCCAACACTGGGACTAAGCCCCTACCTAGCAATGTTGTGATACTGACGTGTGTGGCTTACATTGCACAAACCCTGCCTTAACCACTCTGTATCCAACAGACCTTATTCTGCCCAGCAACAAAATGAACAGCCCTTGCAGGTCTTGAACTCAGGACCCTTTACACTGAAGTCACAGCACTTAACCACTACGCCATGACCACTGTGGAAACAGGTGTTGTTTTGCCAATATAGCTGTCATTATACATATTGAGTAGTATTGAACAATTGCCTTTACTTCCTAGATTGTGTAGTCCTTGTTATTAATATGACTGTTGCATCACATATGTTGTTTTATCATAATGTACACATAGCAGATACATACGGCAGGATACATGTGGGAGGGTATAAACAACTGTGACATTTACTCATGACAGGTATATGGTTGTATACATATCATAGGTGTATAGATGTCTAAGTGTACATACACAGGTATACACATACATATGTCTGTATGCACATCTGTATAGTGCTACATATAAATGGCCATGTGCACATCTCTTTGTGTGTATATATGTATACATATCTATACATATATGTATCTATACATATGTGTATATATAGGTATACGTATATGTACATATAGATATATGTATATATAGCTATATATGTATGCACATCCTATGTGTACAGATATGCCTAGTTATGTTGGTATATATATATATATATATATATATATATATATATATATATATATATATATATATATATATAGATATGTGCATACATATCTAGTCCAATATATATAATACTGTTGATATATCTGTAGATATCCATACGTATATGTGCATATGTATCACTATCTGTATAAGTGTAGACAGATTCCTATTACAAGAATGAAAGTTCACTACTTCGAACTTGTAATAGGAAGCCTCACTTCTGCAAAAGTTCACTTTAACGAAAGTAAACTTTTGCTTAAGTGCACTTCACCGAAAACACCGCAGCACAGTGGAGGACATAAAAATCAAGCTATGTCCTCCACTTATGGTGCGATAGTCCCTATGGGCTATCCCCTTACTATGACCGGTGCCCTAACCCTAAGGTTCATGAGTACTGCATGGAAGTTCAGTACAACACGCATTTGTTGTACTGAACTTCGCGTAAGTGCACTTTCGATTAAGTGCACTTTCGCTGCAGTGAGCATTCCATGCAATATTTCAAATTAGTGAAAATTCGATCTAATGTTTGGAACCCGTGTAGACATATATTGCTCTGTATATGCATATATTTTTGTGTGTATATGTATATCTATGTACATATACATACCCATCTATATATGTCAATATGTATATGTGTAATCATATATATATAGATATCTAGATGATTATATGTACAGATATTTCACCATATGTCCTGGATATGGAGTGTAGCCCTACCCCAGCCCCTATAGTCCCAACTTCGTAGTGCAAGGGGATGTCAGGTATGTATAGCAGGTATATTAGTAGACTATTGCTACTGTAATTGGGATTGTCTTCACAGACATAGTGTGTGTGGGAAGTCACATTTGCTTTCCACATGTGCGCCATTGGCTACTGATAGACATCCTAAAGACATCATAGTAAAATACCACTGCTAGCACGTAATGCCCCTGTGAACTGGAGCAGAGATATTGGCCAATATATGTGGACATTCCGAAATACTCTGTATAGTCCTGAGGTATACACAGAACCCCTTAGTGCAAAACATGTGTACCATGCATGACAATATGGATGTTAACAGCCATGTAGATGGATATAACACAAAACAACTGGTATACATATGCCACCATAGGTTATACATTCACACACCTCTGTCTGGCCTGACAGATAATAACCACGGGTACAGGGGTGACATGGCCACATACTATCCACTAGATATTGACATACATCTGTACAGCATCCCACTGCACTGTCTGACATACGTGACTGTTAAGGAAGGCCTAGCAGCAGTACATCCAGCAAGTATCTGCACATGACTTCTCACTGGGTAAGTACACTAAGCTGTTAGGCATTTAACAATGCGCTGTACAGGCTACAGGCAGACTGGCTCAACACTGGCCTACATCTCCTATGGGGAATGCACATGTACCTGCATATATAGCAGACTCTGCAGGCATGTCACAGCACAGGGTAAGATAAATCTTTGTGAAAGTGCATAACCACAACCAATGTGAACACAACCACAGCCACATATGGTAAACTAGCATAATATTACAGTATATGGACTATCTGTTCAACACCATCCTCATATGTGCCACTCACAGACTAACCCTACATATACTGGGCTGCTACACGATTTGGTCTGCTGGCTGTCTGTGGTATGGGACATGTGTGTGTATGGCCCTACAAATGTAAGCCAATACAGTAACATACAGTGGAGCAGCATGTAACATCAGATAGGATGGGAACTATAACAATTACATCTACCACAGTCTGTACACAGGCTAAAGAACATATTAACAATACACACACTGTCGACATTCACCATAGTTACACAGACCTCAGTACTGTACAGATGACTACAGAATGTCCAGGTTATGTCATCAAATATAACCCCTACTGTACATAATATGTGTAGCATTCTGATATCTCACTGGCTTGTTATCAGATATGATGACACTAATGATGGTGTACAGCATATATGCACCTCTTAATGCACGACATATGTACAAAGGTTGACAGAGTTGTGGCTGGAAGCACATACACAGGGCCAATATTGACATGTTGCTGTGATAATCTCATACATTTACTGTTGTAACAGGGTTTGTTGCAACATATGTCCTATGAAGTCGGTAACTGTCATGGCTTTCACCATTTACAGACTGCAGTTTTCACACTACCTTCTGCAGTTCACAGATACATGCTCTGTGCATAAGGCATGAAACCAAGGGCACAACACACTGCCCAGTCTGCAGATGACCCTACAGATGCAGATTCCTCATAAACATAGAACTGACATGGCAGGTATTAAAACATGTAGGACAGCCATATCCACACACACAGTGTTAAACCAACATTACTCCACATGCAGTATAGCAGAACTTAAAGTCTGTAGTCAGGTCAGGCACATCCCCCTCCTGTGTGTTGCCCTGTTTCCACAGCGTATGTTGTTAGAGGTAAATCCCCAATCCATCTGAGATGCAGTTTGCCAAACAACAGATCTAGTTCCTGCTCACAGTGAATGAAAAGGGCCGACACCAACATGATGTTCCTAGATATTGGAGTGTGTTTCTATGCAATTGGCTATGGGAATGTTACCACAGCTGTTCCACATGCAATCAGCTAGGGGAGGGCTGAAATTCATGCAGAGGCCATCAGCTGATCTTGTGCATCACTGAAAATACACATGCTGCTGCCTAAGCAAAGCAGTTGTAGGTCTCCGCATCCACCAGAGAGGGAGTGAGAGAGGCAGACATAGACAAAGACACGTCAGGGAGGGGAGGGAGTGTAAAACCTAAGCATGTTTGTGTCACACACCTACCAGCACAGGGTATCAAATCCCTGCTGACTATGTCGTGCTATCACATTTCTATGCAGTTATTGGATGCGCCACATAGGTTACATGTTGTGAAGCTCTCAGAACGCATATGTGATGGTGAGTGACATCTGCAACAGGGATATGGTAGCTATATGGTAGGTGTAGTACACGTACCTGTCCGCATGTACAGTTGCCAGTGACAACACAGCCACATTCTCACATGGACACACACACATTGACACACTTGGCAGAGTCAGTAATACAACCCATCACTACTGAGATTGCCACAACACAATACTGTGCAGCTGTCACATGCACCACAAAGGTCATACAGAGGTGATATGGGCAAAGGGTATGTGGAGGTGTCTGACATCAGACAGCATGCTTCAGTATGCCAATAGGGGCTGTAGTGAGTGTGGATGTGACCATATGCATCATACAGCACACACACACAAGCACACAGGGTGCCAGTACTGACATGCATGGGTGCATTTCTGCATGGATGTGTGGTGCCGACTGTGCCAGACAGCTATACAAGGCTAGGTGATGGGTATAGTTTGGCATCAGGCCACATGACGATGGTCAGCATTGTGGCTCAGGGCTGTGGTTTCTGCATTTTCCCACACAGGTGGATATTGCATCCCCCATCCAGTCACCTGGGTGACTATTGTATGTGGCCAATGCTGTGCATCACTTGCCATGTATGTGTTCCTTAGTCCATGATATGGACAGTGTCTGGGATGTGCACACATCCCACATGCATGTACAGTGACATGTGGAACCATATCTGGGGCGTCTGGCCCATGTTGTGTACACAGATTATCAACAGTTGTGCCAATCTTGGCCACTTGTGGTGGAAACTGGTAATGGATGGCAGGTTTACCCTGCACCTACAGTGATAGCATGCTAATGGCATTCCCTGGTGTTAGTGGCATCTGACCATACAGGGCATGTTTTCAGGCATGGTATTTCCTCTGTGGGTCACATGTGATGGCATCACAGGTGTTGCAGGTGTCCAGTGGGGAACATGGGGAAGGTGCACTGTCTGCATGTACGTGCCTATTGGACAGGGTACCATGCCCTCTGTAGCCCACTGCAATCATTCCATAGTTACTATCAGTGGCCAATATGCAGTGTACTGCCCACATATTGGCTGTTGCCTAGGTGTGTGTGTGTGTGTGTGTGTGTGTGTGTGTGTGTGTGTGTGTGTGTGTGTGTGGGACATGGGTTGATAATGTGCTCTGGGTAATACTGGGGTTGCTAACTGTGATTGCCTGGCCTTGAGGTCACGTATGGGTATGGATTTGCACCCCAGCCTCTCGGCTATTTCACATCTGTTATCCCTGCATGGTGGACATTGTGATATACACTAGGGCCACCATATAAAAAAATTTGCAAAACCCACTCAACACTGAGCCCAGGTATCACACACTCACACCCACCTCCCCACAGGATATGAGTTACACACACACCTGTCACATCTGAGAGTATAATCTCTACCTAACTAGTTTATTACACTACAGCACTATGCAGTTATAGTACACGCCACAGAGATTACTGGAGTACCTCTTCCCCAAAGGTGTATATCACATCGGATGAGATCAGCAGGATTGGCAAAGTAGGACATCCGACTTGTAGTGAGTGTGGCTAGGCTAAAATGCATTGCTCCCTATACAGACAGTGACACTTGCACAAAACATCCACAACCAACATGTGTGGGTGTAGAACCCCTAACAGGGGTCTATATCACACTAAAGCAAGGAGCTGTTGTAGGACGCACCACATGGATTGCTGGAGAGCTCCTTCCCCAAAGGTGTATTTCACAATGAATGACATCAGCAGGATTGCCAAAGTAGGGCATTTGAAATGTACTGAGTGTGACTATCCTAAAATGCATTGCTCCCTACACAGACATTGAAACACACACAAAACATCCAGAATCACTATGGGTGGGAATATAACCCTACAAGGGTTCTATATCACACAACAGCAGTACACGCTACAGAGATTACTGGGCTCCATCCTTCCCAGAGGTGTATTTCTAGGTGGATGACATCAGCAGACATGCCAAAGCTGAGCATTTGAATTGTAGGGAGTCTGACTACCCTAAAAAGCATTGTTCTCTACACAGACAGACACACACATACTTGCCATGTCTGGGATTAGAACACCTACCTAATTAATTTATCATACTACAACAGTATGCAGTTACAGGACACGCTATGGAGATTACTGGAGTACAGCCTTCCCAGAGGAGTATTTCTAGGTGGATGACATCAGCAGCCTTACCAAAGATGAGTATTTGAATTGTAGAGAGTGTGACTACCCTAAAAAGCATTGATCTCTACACAGACAGACACACACACAAATGTATACAGTTGCCATGTCTGGGAATTTAACTCCTACCTAGCTATTTTATCACACTACAGCAGTACAAAGTTATGGTACATGCCAGAGAGATTAATGGGATACAACTCTCCCAAGGGTGTATATCACAGTGGATGACCTTAGCAGGCTTGTCATAGTAGGGCTATGGGGAGGGCGGTGTGTGTGCATGGGTCATAACCCATTCATCTACAGGTTGACACACCATATGCGGTGCACACAGGGTCATATTGTACAGGTACGCTTATACAGCTGCTAGATGACTACTTCCTTGTACAGTCATGTTTCACAGCTGGCACGTGCACCAATAGTCTGTGACACTGACAGATATATTTGGCTAGTATCTGCAGTGAGTGACATCTGAACCTCATGTGTTTGGGGCCCTTTGGCTGCGTGCTGGGTGGAACAGGCCTGGATGGCTCCTTGTCACAGTCACCCTCTTCCACACATCTATGTACATCTACTTTTGGCTTATTATAGTGTGTTGTCCTTACATATATGTCTGTATTCCTATCCACTGTGTGTGCAAGGCATGCATGGTGCATACTGATGAGTGACTGCACTAACATCTGCAACTGCCAGATATGTCTGGTCCACTGGTGTTTCCAGACATGACCTTCATGTTTTAAGTGTGTGAGCATGCCCAGTATGAACTTTCAGTATGTTGTTGCCTGACATTGCCTTCATTTCTGTGTGTGTGTGAGCATGCCCAGTATGGCCTTCTGTATTTAATGTGTGGATCGAATCCAGGTAATTTGTACTGCAGTACTGACCTTGGTGTTGTACACCAACAGGTGGCATGCTGTTTCTGCAGGATATCCATTAAGCATTGACTGTTCCTACATTTCTGCATAGGATGGGGGGGCTCAGCCGACTATTTCTACATTTCTACACAGGATGGGGGGGCACACCTGACTGTTATTACATTACTACATAGGGTGGGGGGGCTCACCTGACTATTTCTACATTTCTACACAGGATGGGGGGGCACACCTGACTGTTATTACATTACTACATGGGGGGGGGCACACCAGTCTATTTCTATATTTCTACACAGGGTTGGGGGGGACACAACTGACTCATTACATTACTACATAGGGTGTGGGGGCTCACCTGACTATTTATACATTTCTACACAGGATGAGGGGCACACCTGACTGTTATTACATTACTACATGGGGGGCACACCGGTCTATTTCTACATTTCTACATTTCTATACAGGGTTGGGGGGGGCACACCTGACTGTTATTACATTACTATGTAGTATTTGGGGGGCACACGTGACACTTGTACACATTTGCTATGACTGTACTTGTATGTTAGGTACTCCATTTCATTCTGTATTGTTAACTATTATGCTGACTAGAGGCATACCAGTGTACTACAGATCATGGCTTTGGTTGCCCTACATATTATTGCCTGACTTCCTACCCTTCAGAACTAACATCCCTCTGCCTGCCCTGCTGTAGTCTGCCTGTGTAGGCTTGGTGGCGGGGAGGTTAACCATAGCCATCATACAGGGGCCATGACACAGGCTGTGTTTGGGTTTGTCTACACTTCTCCTGCTGGCTGAGACTGTTGTTGGGTATGTGAACTGCCCTGACTGGCATGTGTGGGTCATATGGACACACATGTCCCTCAGCACATTTCCTGCAGTGAGTTTTGTCACCCTGTGTAGTACTGGCTGCTATGGTGACTCCAGTACGTGTTACAGATGTCATGGTGCCACTATGGGTGTCTACTGTCTGCTGCCATAACATTCATTTCCCATGCATGCTCACATCCATACCATAGATGTAGGTAATGACACATTCTACTTCATACGGCAATTGGTAGGTTGATTGACATACCTTGAGGGTGTGATAAACTTGCAGATGGTGCTGGAGGGCTGCCTATGTTGGATGCACATAGTACACTCCCTATACATGGTTGAGCAGAGGTAGTGTCATGTTTGGCATCCCTTTTACTGTATGTGCGAGTCAGAGAGAGGTGTCATTCCTTGGGTCTCTACTGTGTCAATGTATGTGCTATGTGTTGTCTCTTTGCCGCAGCCTCGGCATACTGGGCACACCTCCATCTGCCTACTGGGGCAGGCTCAGATTGTTCCTCCTCTGAGTCACTCTGTGTCTGTGCAGGCTTTGACACTGGTGGGGGACTGTTTGGCCCTGCCCCATGCTGTTCCTGCTGCAGCTGTTTTAGTAGGATCATATTGTGTAGCATAGCACATACCATAACAATTTGGGTGCATGTAGCTAGTGAGTACTGCAAGGCTCCACCGGATGTGTACTGACACCGGAACCATGACCTGAGCATCCCAAACACATGCTCTATTATAAGTCTGGTCTGTGCATGTGCCTCATTATGGCGTTCTTGTTCAGGTGTGTGTGCATTTCTGATGGGTGTCATCAGCCACGGCTCCAGTGTGTAATCAGCATCCCCCACAAGGTGACCATAGGGGATGTCCGCATTGGCAAATCTCTGGTACAGCTGCATCAGATGCCATATGTGGGAATCATCATAGCTTCCTGGGCAGCCAGCACACACATTCATTATAATGCCCTGGGCATCACATATGACCTGGCAGTTGGAGGGGATGCTCCTGCGGTTGATGTAGGCCCTACCCTGATCACCATGTGGTGCTTTGATGCATATGTGCGCGCAGTCTATAGCACCCACTACCTCAGGGTAATCTGCTATTTGGTGGAAGAGACGCATATTGCTGGTCAACACCTCACAGGTGTTAAGGAAATATATGGGCTCACTGGCATGTGCTGACATGGTATCCAGGAACTGGATACTCTGGATGCTGATGCCTGTGAGATCCCCATGATATCCCCAGTTGAGCTTTGGGATGTACCTGTGGCTAGTATTTCTAGGTCTACACACACCTTGGTATCCACTGGGTTGAGTTCTCCTCGGTCAGTTTGGTGTGTTAGGTGTGGCCGGTACAGCTTAGCAATTTGCCGTAGGAGGTCTCTGTCCACCCTATAGCACTCCACTATCTCCAGCTCATGTAGCTCCTGAAAGGTTACCCTGGGTCTGTACACTCTTCTCCGTCTCCTCACTGTGGGTTGATCAGCAGCATTCACATCCTCACCACCCTCAGCCTCTTACACATGTTGTTCTATGTTGCCTGCTGCATTCTCATTTTGTAGGTTTGTTTGTTAAAATTTCCCCACTGGTATACAACGGTGGTGTAGAGTGTGGGAAAAACCAGAGGGGAAGGTGTTTGCTTAGTTTATAGTAGTGTTCTGGGCTGGGTTTGTCTGCTGCCTGTGTAATTGGCTGATTCTAATACATTTCACCTGCCAGCTAAGCTAGTTCTCTTTGATTGACTTCCTACTGCTGTTTTACCTTCCCATTGCCTTCCTGTTTAAGCCTGTGTGCGCGCCGCGCCAACAGAGTGCTCAAATGTGCACACTGCTGCTATTTCCTGGCTTAACTTCTTTTTTCTTCCTGTAAAACCTGATGCGCAGTGCTCACACCCACGTAGGCTTTGTAAAGAGTGCTAGGCAGGTTTAGACACACACCCTAGCTTAGCTGTGCTAAGCTAGGAGCAAACCCAAGCCACAGGGCTCCAATCCACTTACAGTATGCCTAACACACACCCCCACATGATGTCACCTCACTCCTAGGCTTGTACTGAGCTGTTCCTACTCTTACACTCTTGGGACCTGACTCACAAACTGGGGAAAACTGGGATTCACTATCCTTCCCCTCATTTGCATAGGATTGCCTGCTAATGCATAGTTACATGTCTCACACTGAGCCTCCTCCCTTAGCAACCACTACTCACTGGCCAGGTTGTCTTCTGCCTGCCATTGACTTGCATGGCAGAATAGTGATTTTAGTTAGACTGCTTATTTTAGGTTTATTTTATTATTTTCCCCTGATCCCGTTTGCACCCTGCTGCCCTGCGCTTAAACAGCTGCAATTGGCTAATAAAAAATAAAAGTTGATTTTTGTATTTTTTTTTTGGTTTGCAATGTCAATGGCCTTATACTTGGCCAATGGCATGCTTAATACATGATATGCAGTCTTTATTTGGGGCTGTCACAGCTCCATTTTGGATTTTGCAGAAATGTACTTGTTTACTAACCGAGTACATTTCTGCAGAACGCAGTAGTCCTGCATGGACTGTTGCAAGCTTCCTGGATTGCAATATCACCTCATTTGCATATATTTCTCCTGCAAATGGGATGATTTGCATAACAGAGCTTAGTCCATGCAGGATTAGTGCAGGGGCACTCATGCACGCCCCTGCAGGCTGTCCTGGAACGCATGGCAGACATATTGCCTGCTTGAGCTCCTACACCTATCATGCACTCCGTTCAAGCTTTTGAGAATCCAGGGAATGTGTCTTTCTAGAAAGTAAGAAGGGACTACTGATGCAGTTATCATGAAAATAGTGTGGCTTATACATAAGTTTAGGGAATGAGGCATTGTGGGTCAAGTCTTTCATGATGTCATGACAGTGATTTTCAGCTCTGAGAAAAAAATCAGGGAGATGCCCTAATCAATAAAATAATACACATAAACAACATGCTTTTTGAATCAAAAACTGTAATTTGGAATTGTTTATAGAAAGAAGGCTAGATTCATCTCCAACGGTTTCCTCTTAGATTTGCTTCAGAACATGACCAATATACTTTAAGCATAGCTGTATGGTTATACAAAGTATCTTTTATACTCTAACAAAAAATGTTAAGGATATATTGAGATTTGAAGACCTTAACAGCATTATCACACAAAATATAGACCCCTTTTTATTTTGTCTTGGTAGTTTTCACATATTTCAGTTCAGTTATTTAATTATCCTTTGTTTTGCTTGCATATTTTCTAAGTGCTTAATATATTTAGCAGTCAAGGACCTGGAAGAGTTTTGTAAATAGTTATAAGAGTTTTTAATACTAAAGGAGTGCATATTATGACTTGCATTATTTTTCTTATCAATGTTGCTTTTTGTAAAGAGTTATAACATGATATTATCAGCACAAAGGTTACTACTTTTAATATGAGTATTCATTTTTTTAAAAACTCCAGTGCTAGGAATATATTTTCTAGCTAGATCTGTTTTTTTAGTCCAACTAAGTTAAATTTGTAATTTTTAGATGACCTGCCCTGTATTAGGTCTTCTTGAGCAATGTAGGGAAGTATACTGTCCAATGTACATTGCAAAAATGTCACTATGAGTGTTAAAGATAGCTTGGGTAGGATTTCATTAGAAGTAGAATGCATAACCATATTTTCTTAAAACACATCCGACTTAATTGAAATTCAATAACATCAATAATAACTTGGTATAAAATTATAACCTTTCAAGCACTGCCACGAATCTAACATTACAACTTTGATCTTAATTGCAGATAACAGAGGCATAATAATAAAAACAACAAAAACAAATCTATAAAGCAAATTAGGCATACAACATTTTCTTCAGGTCATAGTTAACTATGATTCTTAGAGAATAACTATAAAACATTTGTATCATATGATAAGTAATACCATATTCTACAAACTATAACAGATCGTCCTTTTCTTTGTTAATCTTAAATTCTAGCTGTAACTCTAGAAATACTCCTATAGCTGTCCTGTTTAACAGACATTTCACTTTTTGCACTAAGAAAAACTGTGGCTGAATTTATAAACTGCTACACTAAGTGCAACAATCATGTATTTGGTGACTCACACTGAGCACGATAGCACACTATTTTGTATTCATTAAACAGCTCTACATTTAGTATAGTGAGTTGCAAAATCCAGAGCAAACAGCAGAATATGCTAATTGCAACATAAGTAGATGAATTACATGCTAATTAACTAATTCAACATGTCAGAACTATTCAGGAACCTCTAAAGTAAGTATATGCACACAGTGTAGCCATTTGCACTGAAATCCAAAACGCTTTTGGATTATTGCCACAGTTACTTGTGCCATTGTAAACCTTTATATGCAATAAGCTTTAATTCAAGGTGCTGCTGCTTTTGCCAGACCTCGACCAAGAAGAAGAAGGGTGTTTAGATCCTGTTTGACTTGACATGGACTGCATGACACAGAAATTGTAGAGCAATACCAGGTATACAGGGAACTAGCAAAGGAAATATGCAAACTCTGCCACCCTCACCTGAGACCCCAGGGAAATCATAGAAAACCTATTGCAGTAGAAACAAAGGTATGCATAACATTACATACAAATCAATAAACTGTGTGTAGATTTTAAAATGTATTCTCAGACACATTATATATATATATATATATATATATATATATATATATATATATATATATATATATACACATATACAAATCAAAAAACTGTGTGTAGATTCTAAAATGTATTCTCAGACACAATACATTACAGATATCTTTACAAAATCTTAAAACAGTTTGGCTCCACAAAGGGGGTGATAAGTTGTCGAAGTTATATCCAGGTAACCTCAGATACTGGAATCAAATTAGATTATATTGAAAAAGAATTGCCCAAACTGAATCCAAGCGAAGGACAGAGAGGAGAAGGAATTTGTAATAATGATCTGAGAACATTTCAGCAAGAACTTAAGTACCATTATATCTATTATTTACTAAGTCATAAATATGGGGAGATTCCTCAAGATGTGAGGCATGCACTTATTAAACCTGCCTTTAAGGAAAGGGGAGTAGGACAAACCCAAAGTCATATAGGCCCTTAAGTTTACTTTCATGCTGTGGAAAAATCATGGAGAAGGTAATATTAGATAACTTATTGTCAGAATCTTTTACATTGGGACTTGAAACTACATAGCAGGTATATGTTGAAAATAGATCTATTACCACCTGTAACATGAGATTTTATAACAATATAATAACGGCTATGAATGAAAAATGTGCTGTGATGTAATTTATATAGATTTAACTTCAGCATTTGGCAGGGTCATTGACAAAACACTGATCAATAAATTAGAACAGATAAACTGATTATGTGCATTAGCGATAAGATATTTCTGCAAAATAACTTGACCATTTGGGCACAGGAGAATAATATCCTGATAATTACATCAAAAGTAACCATGAGACTTGGGAGACATATATTTAAAGGTGAATATTTAATACAGTACACAGTGATTGAAACTGTAGATTCATTTAAGGACCTGGGTATATGGGTAGATCCAGCTTTGAGCTTTTCTAATCATATCAACCAAATGGATAATGGTAGCTATAGAACTATAGGTTATAGAAAAAGGTTTATAAGGTCTAGAAAATCAGAAATGATAAAGTCATTGTCTTTTAGTTACATTAGACCCAAACTCAAGCATGGAATAACAGTATCAAAACCTTATAAGAAAACAAGTGTGAGTAAACTGGAAAAAATGCAGCAGAAATATACCAGGGGCATCCTTGGATGTGAAAATTTAAGTTATTATGAAAGACTAAAATATCTGAACTTGCACAGTGTATGTTATAGATATCTAGGGGCAAGGCCAAAGTTCCCTCTCCCAGCAACTCCAGCAGATATGGTTGAGGAGTCTGAGGGAAAACTACCTGTCACAGATTCTGCCAGTAGATGAAGGAGTGCATAATATGCTATGGTTCTAGCTAAGAGGTAAAGGACAGCAAACATAATGAATACTAAATGAAAGAACAACAGCCTTGCACATACAAATATTAAAAATGAAGCCAGCCAAAATGCACACCATTTACTTAACCAAGCAATGATTGTATTATGTTAGCATCAGACACACACAACCTCCCAAGGAGATGTTGTCTGAAACCTGTTCAGAAAATAAAATCCAGTTATATAACTGATTACTGTGTTATGCAAATTCTCATAGGTCCCTAAGGTGATATGTGTCCCAGGTGTACAATAATGCCAGTAATAGCTGAGTGATGTTTGTAATACACATCTATGGATTTTGCCCAGTAATGTGCATCAAGCATTTCAGTTAGCCACTGTATATAAACTAGGGAGCCAGTTCCATGTTAACATCATTTCCACAAGTATAACAGCAGGCAAAACGTAAACATCTGCTTGACTGTATGAGTAACAACAGTAACAGAAATACAGTGACAGTCATTGATTATAGAAGCAATCATTCACGTCTACGATGTGCTATGATTAAAAACATTTACTCTGCAATACATTTACATATAAGAAAGGTTCTGAATAAACAAGCACTAGCGATCCACTTTGTGCATCACACATATGTTTAACCCAAAGTCAAAAAGGAATGTATAAAGGCCAGGGCACAGTCATCATCACTTTCATAGGGTGGGTGGAGGGGGAGGGGCAGGAGGGTAAGACTGACACCAAGGAAGTGACTGTGTGCAAGTAAAAAAAAATGCATTCTTTACTTATCCAATTTGCAGGTCCAGTAGCAAGATCTATATAGCAGTCAACAATACTGCTTAGATAAGTAATGTGCACCTGTGTGTGTGTGTGTGTGTGTGTGTGTGTGTGTGTGTGTGTGTGTGTGTGTGTGTGTGTGTGTGTATATGAGATGCTTTAGACATATATTTGTTGAAAGCATGTGTATCTGCATGAACGCAATCAAGCACTGTGCTAGCACTATGTCCTGGCATGTCAGACAAGTGTGAGCTGTGCATGGTAGTCTAGTCAGTTCTGTGTTGACACCCCCAAACATGAGAACTATCTCTGTCAGCAGTTCCACTGCTAGTTCCATGGCCCTGACTAGAGTGTGGGTTGTTGCCTGAACATGAGTGATGTCTGCTGGATGAGCTTTCATCTTGACAATGACCAGGTGGCCTACCATGTCCGGGTGAAGACACAACAATCTCTGAGAGAGCAGTAGAAGTAGTGCCACTACAGGAACAGGAACTTGCACAGTCACAATGGCAAACACCAGATAATGTAGCAGCTCTGCGGTCATGTGGATGCTAACTCTTCCCCAGCAGACATTCTATTACAGGCATTGCCCGATCCAGTGTGTCACTCATTATATCCAAGCAGTCACCAGCATTGCTCAGGCAGTCCTGCACCTTACAATGCAAATTTCTAATACTTGTACAATCTCTTCTGAGGCCCTGAAGGATTGTGTCTGTGCCTCTGTGATGGCTCTGCACATACATGATATGGCATCTTCTAACACACTGACATCAGGAGCAGGGTGGACAGCAGGTCTCCTCTGAACATCTCTATTGATCTGCCTGTGTGGCACCTAGCCTTCACGATGGCTGTGGGGAGAATCAACCAGTTTTGCAGCTAGAGTAAACAGACCACTCTGCTCAACTGAGTCACCCTTAACTTATCTAATATCTGAAGTCTCTGTATCATGGGTATGTGTAGGGATACTTACTATGCCCTAAATAGGTGCAGGAGATGTTGGAGGCACAACCTCATTGTCAGACTGACCTTCTGCCTTTTCATCACTGTCATTATCCTCACAGGCTACTGATAATCTGGCATCAGGTGGCAGAAGTCCCACAATGCCACTGGCAGGATCATCAGTGATAACAACTAAGCAACACACAATAAATAAATAAATAAATAAATAAACAATGATCAAACCTATGCTATGTGAAACTTATATTAAAATTAAAATATGCAAGTGGAATGAAATCAAATAGCTTTCAGTTACACATGCATCGTCCTTTTGGATATTAATAAGAATACAGAAAGTGTGCTTACCATGTGCAGGTGGCCATGCAGTAACTGTATCAGATGTGCCTAGACATAACAAAGGGAGATGAAACAGGAATAATAAGCAGCAAAGTAAATGACAGAAGAAACAGAAAACAATTACCTTTACAACTGCAGAATAAGACGTACCTCATTCAAATTGTTACTATACACTGGATTACCCTCCACCCCCCCCCTCTTTCTTCCTCTCCATATATGTCTCTTTTATCTACCCCATGTCTCTGACTATATGTTGATAGATATGTAGATAGATGATAGATATACATATGACATAAATATATGTATACAATGACAATTATTTAATTATGTTGCATATCTGGACATTCTTCAGAGGACACACTTGGGTTGTCTTCCACATCAGTTCCAACATCAAGAATTCTGTATGAGCACCATGAAGAGCTCTCTGGATTTCTGACAGTGGACATAAACTACTCTGTTTCAATCACTGGTGGGTCTATAGGAAGACCACCCCATGTAGCTATGCATTCATAGGCAATTGCAGATGCCCAGTGTCTATACACCATAATCATATCACTGAGCCTACGTCTTATTTTGGAATATGTACACCCATGGCCTCACTTGGTCACATCATTTCCCGCCTGCTCCCAGACATGATAACAGCAGACCTTGTCACCCCTTGCCTCTGACCCATGGTGATACAGAGTGTGACATTCCTGCACTGGCCCAGTAATCAAGGATGCTCAATCCTTAACACTGGCAACAGCTAGGGGATATACACACTGAGAGGATGACAAGTACACACACAGTAAAGTGTAATTTCCCTTAAGAGCACACAGAGACCACAGTTAGTCTGGGGCTGGTTTCTTCTTCTTTCTCCATATCCCCAATAAGACTCCTCATTGGCAGAGCTATAGGGTTGAGATCTCAGCTGAGTGGCCAAGCTAAGACCTCTAGCACCCTCTCTGTCCAACCAGTGCTTTGTGGCCCTGAAAAAGTAGCTCACACACACACACTTTGAGATTTGATTGATACACACACACACACACACACACACACACACACACACACACACACACACACACACACACACACACACACACACGCACGCACACACACGCACACACACACGCACACACACACACACACACACACACACACACACACACACACACACACACACACACACACACACACACACACACACACACACACACACACACACACACACACACACACACACACACACACACACCTGGGAAAGGCTGGCACAAGTTTACTAGCTATGTCTCTTTCTGCCCAGACTGTCAGATAGTTGCACTGCCACCAGCCAGCTCTTTATCAGCTACTGTAAGGCCTTTGCAAAGGGTGTCCAATCCTTCTGTGTAATGTTACTATTATCCAAATGGTAGTTTTGACCAGGAGCAAGGCTATTTATGAGTGGCATATACAGTGTTACCAAATACACATGCAAGTACTCTAAAAGTTTAAATATCTCAAAACAAACCGGCCACAAAGATAGGTTTAAATATATGTAATAATAAATAATAAAAGAACAAAACAATACTCAGGAAACAAACACAGTTACGTCAGAGATCAAAATCACAGGAAATATTTTAAAACAACATTGCAGGACAATCTCAAATAAATACAGAAAACATATAAACTAATTGTTACTATGTTGTTGTTGTTGTATTCCTATCTATATCTAAGAGAAATTACTTATTCTTCTTTCCACTGCTCCCATTAAGGGTCGCCACAGCAGATCATCTATTTCCATTTCTTCCTGTCCTCTGCATCTTGCTCTGTCACACCAACTTCCTGCATGTCCTCTCTCACCACATCCATAAACCTTATCTTAGGTCTTCCTCTTTTCCTGTTACCTGGCAGCTTCATCCTTAGCATCTTTTTCCCAATATACTCTCTATCTCTCCGCAGCACATTTCCAAGCCAACGTAATCTTGCCTCTCTGGCTTTGTCTCCAAACCTTCCAACCTGGGCTGACCCTCTAATATACTTATTCCTAATCCTGTCCATCCTCGTCACACGCAGTGCAAATCTTAACATCTTCAGCTCTGTCACGTCAAGATCTGACTCCTGCCTTTTTGTCAATGCCACTGTCTCCAACCCATATAACATAGCTGGTCTCACTACCCTTTTGTAGACCTTCCCTTTCACTCTTACTGATACTCGTCTGTCACAAATCACTCCTGACACTCTTCTCCACCCACTCCATCCTGCCTGTACTCTCTTCATCACCTCTGTTCCACACTCACCATTACGCTGAACTGTTGATCCCAAGTATTTAAACTCATCCACCTTCTCCACCTCTACTCCCTGCATCCTCACCATTCCTCTATCCCCCCTCTCATTCACACACATATATATTCTGTCTTAGTCCTGCTGACCTTCATTCCTCTTCTCTCTAGAGCATATCTCCACCTCTCCAGGGTCTCCTCCACCTGTTTTCTACTCTCACTACAGATCACAATGTCATCTGCAAACATCATAGTCCACGGGGACTCCTGTCTGATCTCATCTGTCAACCTGTCCATCACCATTGCAAATAAGAAACTGTACTCTAGTTACTCACTATTAGTAAGGCAATTGTATATGGTGATGATGAGTGGATATTCTTGCTAGGTCTAAGACAAAATACAAAATGCACAGTCTCTCTCTGAGAGAGTTCTTAAATCAATATTAAATATTACTGCTGAGTTGGCTTGGATGACATCAATTTTTGTCACCTGGCTTTAGTTCCCAGGCTAAACAGAAGCTTAACAGAAATTACATCTCTATGTGACAAATACATATCGCTCAGAACTGTGCAGCTGCTAGGAAGTCATAAAGCAATAAAACACTTTTAGATTTTAAACCTAATAACTACTTCTCTCCAAGACAATAGAAAGAACTTCTAGCTCTAGACATCCTTTCTCCTTGCTGGACTGAAACTAACCTTTATAGCACATCGTAAAGCACTTAATTTCAACTTATTTTCTTGAAGTTTTGTAAGTTAATCTTCTGTGTTCCAGCAGGGTATTCTGTGGTTACATTCTTGAAGCTCAATACAAAACATACTTTATTTATTAATTTTATTTATTTTACATTTGTTGACCGGGAGAGTCCAACTGCATTACAAGTCCGTTTTCAGTGGAGACCCGGGAAGAAAAGCTCCAAGAGAACAATTTTTTTACAAAACATAGTTTTGAGGACATACTTTTGACATATAATTTCCATAGAAGAGACTTTGACATACATATTAACTAACAGATAGGATACATTCATTCTCTACAATATAATATTACATTTTAGAAGATATTCCTAAGTTTAGGATTCCTGTGATAGATTTACTATCAGAGTAAAAGCAGAGAGATGTAGAATAAGGCTCTGAGAGAGCAAATGATGCTCTCTATTGTTGAGAAGGATAACAAATTGATTCACTATATGTCTTCACCTGGTTTTAGTTGAGAAGGACAACAGATTGATTTACAGTATGTCTTCTCCTGGTTTTAGTTGCTTATGGAGAGCTTAACATTGCTGGGGTAGTTTTCCCTAACTCCTGGAAAGATGGGATGAGCAGTAGATTAACAGTCCTAAGTGGGTACAGTACTATGATTGGTTGGCTTAGCAGAGTTACTTAAGTTAGGTGAAGTATTCTAATGAGACACTGGCCAGGGAGGATACAGGAGCACAGTTGATTATTCAAAAAGTGAGTTTTAACAAGTTTCTTGAACTGTGATGGGGATTTGCTGTCAGTTATGTGAGCAGGGAGGGAGCTCCAGGTTTTTGCTATACAATGGCTGTAGACAGACTTACCAGCTTCCCTGGTTTCCAGGAGGTTTTGTGTGCTAGCCTCAAGGGCCTGGCGGTTGCATAGGGTTTCAAAAGATTTTGTAGGGCTGGGGTGTTTTCAGAGTTATGTATTATTTTGTGGGCTAGTGATAGTTGACTGAGTTGAAGTTGTAGTGGTAGTTCTAGTCAATTGAGTTTTTTAGGCATTCACAGTGTTGTGTTCTGATGGGAGAGGTTGAAGCATACAGTTCTGTATAAATCATATCAATATTCACAAATGACATAGAATTGTTTACAAAATTCCAGATAGTTGGGCTGGAAGTGTCACACAGGGCATGAATGATTACATTATTCTCAGTGGCAGTGTGTATGGCGGTTTACTTGGTGCAGATGACTTTTGTGCCATAGCCCTGCATGAGAAGAAACATAGTAGGAAGAAAAATACATAAGTAAAAATAATGATTGTTAAACCTAAAACAATAAACATAAATGTTATAATCCATCATACAAAAAAATACACGAAAAAGGAAAAGCCCTATGAGAACACACAATGTATTTATTTATTTAATTATTGACATTTATTGACATTTGATTACCAGGAAAATCCGACTGTGTAGTAGCCCATTTTCAGAGGAGGCCTGGGAAAAAGGCTCCACATTATTACAAAATATTTTAAGAACAATAATTTTTTATCTTCAAAAGTGTATGCAGTTTAAGCAATTATAACAAATTAGACATAATGTAAAAACACTGGTTAAGAATCAAAACAAGGTATATGATAATCATTTAATATTTAGATTAATGTACTACATTTTGTAGAGAAATTAAAGGTATGTTATGTAATACAAACAGGAATTGCAATATGAAGTGAAGAAAAAAAGGGCTTATGGTATATTTAGAGAGAACATCAGAGAAGACGATTAGGTAGCAGTAAGAAAGTAAGTGAAGAAGGAGAGTAAGGAAGTATAAGGAATTAAAAAGTACTTGTTCACATTTAGAGATATAGGTTATCCTGGGTTTGAGCAAGAACAGAGCAAGAATTTAGCTAAGAAGCCTTTCACAGTGGTTTTGAAAGATCAGAGGGTGGGTATAGACCTGATGGATACAGATAAGGAGTTCCAGGCCTTAGCAACCTGGTATGAGTATAGTTCTAGATAGACAGGAGTTTTTGGTCACTGGATTGCAATGATTGACTGGGAACGTAGTTAAGTTGAATGTTTTTAGTGCTGGACAGGCAGATGGGCACTGGATAATTTTATAGGTGGGAAGAAATTGTGCATATGTTAGTTGATGTGGCAGTCCTAACCAATTTAGGCTTTTCAGTGGTATACAGTGGTGGGTTCTGAAAGGGGTATGTGTTGCAACTTTAGTAACTTTGTTATAGCATTGTTCAAGTTTCAGTTTTTGTAAAGCATGGAGGTTAGTAAGGATGGAAGCACCATAAAGAAGAGCGGGGAGGAGATATGTAGTGGCAAGTGTGGTTTTAGTTGCATTGGTGAGAAACATTTTGGCTCTGTAAAGCATACCTAGTTTTTGATGAGTTTTTCTTATGCAATGTTGTATATGCAGGTCAAATGTAAGATTATCATCCACTATCACCCTTAATAGCTTGCTATGAGAAGTGACTCATTGGTTGTATTATCAAGAGAGAGTACTTTAAATTTAGTTTTTTTTCATGAGAGAGGGATTTAGGGAAAAAGTAGTATTTTGGTCTTTTTTGGGTTGAGCATAAGTTGTGAGTTATGAAGCCATGTTTTAGTGGCTACTAAAGCTTCCTGAGTACATTTTTTGGAGGTGTACCATGTTTTCAGATGTGCAAATGAGAGTGGAATCATCTGAGTATTGTATTAAGGTGGCCTGTTGTGTGGAAGTATAGAGAGTATTGGTGAAAATGTTAAAGAGGAGGGGACCAAGGACATAGCCTTGTGGTACGCTGGTGGCGACTGGGAGGTAAGGAGACTGCATAGAGTGCCGTTTTACTGACTGATTCCTATTGGACAGGTAGCAAATTAATACAGATTATCTCTTCCTCACACCCTCCAAATTCAAATGAAATAAATAATTTGATTGATAAACCCCTCAAAAATATCTATGAATGTATAAAAGTATCCGTCATACACAAAATACATGACAAAGGAAGGTGTCATATGAGTGCACACAACTTAATAGAGATTTCGTCCCTCCCCCAAAATGCAAAAGAAAGAAACTGATAATACATTCATAACTGGGCAAACATTTCTGTCATTATGTATTAGATTGCAACTTTAGCAAAAATAATGTACACCTGTCAAGGAAAAATGGTTAGTTTTTGATGTGATGTCTACTTCCACGGAAGGCAACCAGGTAGACTCAGAGCCTTAACATAGTTGTCTGTGTTAATAATACAAAAAAAAAAACATGACCTGGATAATAAGTAATACAATAGTCTTCTGAAGAAAGTGTCCATCTTTCAATACTGACATTTCCAGTAAACTGTCAGCATTATGTAGAAAACTTCTTCAGGGCCAATAAGTAAATGTGGTATACTTGGCTATGCCTACAGCTGCTGGGAATAATGCAAACAGTAAAGCAGTACTTGCATTGTGAACTGCAATTCATAAGTAAGGTTAAAATGCATACATTTGTTCATAACAGCAATATACCTTTGCAACAAGTCTGTAGTGAAAGTAGCAATTTTTCGAAGGAAGTAGCAGTATCAAGCTCTCTGGATCCAAACAGTCTCCCGTACTATAATAAATGTTCCTTACTTATACAATTACCTTTATATAGTGTAGATTTAGCCCTCTCAACACCATGAGTATGCATTTGAAGTTTGAAGTCATTACGGCAGATTTTCAAATTCAAGAATTCTATGTGCAGGGAATGTACATATAATATAAGGACCTATACAATTGCATGAACATGCCCTTTATCTACAAGGACAAGCACTGAGAAGTGTTACCTGCTGTAGAATAGTGTGTGTATGTAACTTTAAGAAGAATTTCCAGCTGTAGGCATATGCATATAAATAGTGAGCGCGTGCAGACAGCAGTGCCATTTTGAGAGAACAGCCAGAGTGTTAACATGTCTGAGTGCAGTAGTCAGTCTGTTTATAAGTTTATTTAAGTTTAGGTAACAAAGCCTCATTCCTGATGTGTTTGTGTGTAATAAAGTTGCTTGAACTGAACCAACATCCGCTAGTCTGTTTTATCCTGACGGGATGAGTGACATGATGTCAGAACCGGGATTGAGAGTGCAACTTTTCCAAGCTACGAGGTGCAGAGATGAAGGCAAAGGTATATTGAGCAGGTTGAATGATAACAGTGCTCAAATGATCAAAAAGGGCCAGAAACAAACTAAAGGTAACCAAAACTTGCATGAATGATTTATTTTGCAAAGAAAATGAAATGGAGCATTTGTAGGGCACAAAACATATTATTAATCAAACGAGTAGCACAAAATGCATTATTAATGAAACAAAAGGCACAAAACGTATTGTTAATTAAATGAAATGTTTGAAGTTACAATATTTGACAAAACTGGCAGAAGTATTAATAAGGGGCTCAGAATTATCTTTGATTTGTATAAGGAGCATGTTTAAAGAGCACAAGAAAAGTACATTGGGCATGATAAGAGGCTAAAAGTACAATAAAATGGCAAAATAAGCTTAAAAAGCAAGGCAATTGCATTTTTGTTTTAGTAGAAGACCATGTTTTGGGCATAAACTACTATTTTGCATTGGGCAAAGCCATTCAAAACATATCTAGAATTGTTCGAAGTATCTTGGAGTGTGCAAAGTATTTGCAAAGTGTGTGCTTTATTACGGTGCAATTATTTCAGAGTTTACTGTGTGCAAGGTACAGTTACATTGCAAAGTACAGCCAAAGTACAGTAATTTCAAAGAGTTTCTTGTGTTGTGTACAATTTATTCACAGAGTGCCACCATTTCAATATGTTTCTATGCAGTTATTCTGCAAAGTACAGCCATTTTGAAAAGTTCTTGTGCTGTGTACAGTTTATTTGCAAAGTGCGTTCATTTCAAAGTGTTTCTTACTCTGAACTTCTTCTGCTGTGTACAGTTTATTCACAAAGTACAGTCATTTTGAAGTATTTATTACACTGATAAGGAGTGGTTTTGCAAAGTACAGTGATTTTAAAGTATTCTTGTGCTATGGATACTTATTTGACAAAGTGCAGTTATTTCAGAGTCTGTTGTGCTATTGGGCATAATTGCAGGTTTGGGCATGAAATTCTGGCATATATTTATGTGTGTATGTCCATACATAACTGTAAGCACCTTCATCGCTGTGTGTTGATATGGCAGAGGCATTTCGCAGACCTAGTCCATGTGTGTTTGATCATAATATTACAGAGAATTGGAGAGTATTTGAGCAGGAATATGATATTTTCATACAAGCAGCTTTTTCTGACAAAGATGCACATACAAGGGCATTCATTTTGCTTAACTTAGCTGGGTCAGAAGCCATTGAGAGACAATGTTCATTTGTTTATGAACCAGCAATATATGCAAGAGAGGGGGAATACTGCCATATTGTTGTACTGGTTGAATCAAGGGAAGAACCTGATTGCTTGAAACGCAGATTTAGAAAAAATGTGCAATCCCCAGACATGTTACATTAGAGAGGCACCTATTTTATACAAAAGACCAAAAGCCAGGTGAAACTTTTGCAGCTTATAGCACTGACTTGAGAAATAAGGCCAAAATGTGCAGATTTGGTGAATTGAAGGATGAGTTAATAAAGGACAGGCTTGTGCGTGGTGTAAATAGTGCTGCAGTGAGAAAGATTTTGCTTTGTGACAGTGATTTAATGTTGAGCAAAGCCATAGAGATTTGTCAAATCAATGAGCTCACAGAAAGTTACACAGGTATGTTTACAAGTGATAAGCAGCTTAGTTTCAGCAGCCTCTAGAGCAACCTTAGACAGCATGCAGCACATGGCAAGCAGAGGCAGGCCTAAGCACATGGCAGCTGCAATCCCTGCGAGTTTTTCAGGGAGACCCTGTAACTTTCTAGCAAGTTCCAAGACTAGCTCAGTAAAATGGACATGCTCAGTGCAGAATAAGAGTCAGCAAAACCCAAGTCAAGTCTTATTGTTAACTGTTGCAGTTGTAGGGCCAGTCATGAATCTAAAAGAGAGAGGTGCTTAGCATTTGGTCAGCAATGCCACAAATGTAAAAAATGGAACCACTTTCAAAAGTTTTGTAAATCAAGCAAACCTCATTCAGTGATTAAGAAAGGTCACTCAAAAAAAACAAGTTGATCAAATAGAAAGCTGTAACTATACTTTCAATGTAGATAGTATATCAGTGGTTGGTGAAAAGGTTAATGTAGTAGATTTATTGGCAAAAAATGTATTTTGTATTGTCCTGATCTATGCTAAGCCCACAGAGCACAAAGTAGACACTGGTTCAAGATATAATGTTATGTAGGCAGAAACATTTGCTAGAGTGAGAGCTGGTGAGCAACTTAATTTGACCAATTGTGCGAAGCTTGTTGCTTATGGAGATGAAGAGATTCAAACCAAAGGCTCAGTAATGCATTCATGTTATCTGGCTGAAAACAGTTACAGCTTGCAATTTTATGTAGTCCGAAGACTTGCACAGTCATTATTAGGTCTCAGAGATAGTTAGAGAATGAAACTGCTTTCTTTTACCAAAGAAGTACAGCATGTAAGCACATGCCCCAGTTCTAGCACCAGTGATGTTATTGTCTTTAAATATACTGTTTTCGACAAGTTAGGTAAACTTCCAGTTGTGTACTTCATGAAATTAGAACCAGAGGTCAGTCTAGTGGTCAGACCAGCAAGGAGAAATCCAAAAGCTATGCAGGGCAAAGTCAAAGTCCAGTTAGACCAAATGGCACAGCAAGGTGTGATTTGTCCAGTGACAGAACCAAACAGGCGGGTATCTTCCATGGTAGCTGCTCATAAGAAGAGTTCAGATGAAATCAGAATATGCATTGACCCAAGAGACTTAAACAAGACATTAAAGAGACTTCATCATTCTATGCATACAGTCAAAGAGGTAGCCACCCTCATGCCAAATGCCACTGTATTTTTCTGTCTTAGATACAAAGAGTTGATTGTGGCAAGTAATGCTTGAGTGCAAATCTTCACAACCGACTACATTCAGTACCCCTTTTGGTAGATACAGATTCCTCAGGATGCCTTTTGGAATATGTTCTGCTAGAGAAGTCTTTCAGCATGCAACAGAGCAAATTTTTTGGGTAATCCATGTGCTGTAATAGTTGATGATTCATTGGTTGGAGGCAATGGTGAAGCAGAGCATGACAGAAACCTAAGGAAAGTTCTGGCCAGAGCGCATGAACTGAACTTTAAGCTCAGTCTTCTGAAATGTAAATTCAGATTACCAAAAGTCACTTATGTAGGTCATTTGTTTACCAGTATTGGCTTAAGACCATACCCTTCTAAACAAGTAGACATTCTTGAGATGCCAGCCCCAAACAATGTCCAAGCCTTACAGTATTCTCTTGGAATGGATAACTATTTGGGCAAATTTATCCCTGACGTTAGTGAGTTATCAGCACCTTTAAGAGAGATGACACAAAAATGTTGCCTGGTCATGGTTAGAACAACACCAGAGAGCATTTGATAACCTCAAACAGTAAATTGCCAACCTGCCTACATTGAGATACTATGATGTCCACAAAGCAGTAGTTCTATCCTGTGATGCTTCAAAGTTCAGTCTTGATGCAGTTATTTTTCAGGAAGGCAGGCCTGTTGCTTGTGCATCTAGAACTCTTACCCAAACTGAGATGCAGTATGCTCAAATTGCGAAGGAACTTTTGGCAATTGTGTTTGCATGTTCGAAGTTCCATGATTATATCTATGGCTGAGCTATCCAAACTGAAACTGATCATCAACATCTAGTTACTATATTAAAGAAGTATATGCATTCAGCTCCAGCAAGACTACAAAGAATGATGCTTAAATTACAAAAGTACAATTTCAAAATGGTGTACACAAAAGGCAAACTTCTTTATCTGGCTGATACCTTATTCAAATCACCCAGAAATACCATGGAATGGCTTGATGCAGAGAGTTTTGACTTTGATGTCATGAAAGTGCATAATTTGTCTACCATGAGACTTGATGAGCTCAGAGATCATACAAAGACTGATCCAGTTTTGCAAAAGCTCATCCAGTTCATCAATGTTGGATGGCCATCAAAGCAATACTGTGTACTGCTAGAAGTAGAAGCTTATTTTTCATACAGAGATGAGATGCTGATGGAAGATGGTATCATTTTCAAAGGTTCAAAGGTTATTGTTCCTACTTCTTTACAATGTGAATATATTCAAATTTTGCATCGTGGCCACCCAGGTTCTGAGTCTACCAAAAGAAGGGCGAGAGGACTAGTATTTTGGCCTTCTCTATCAAAGGACATGGATAAAGTGCTTTCTTCTTATTCACTATGCAACAGTACTAAACCACATTTGCAAAAAGAGCCACTTTAGCTAAGTCAAATTCCTGAACTACCTTGGTCAACAGTAGCCACTGACATATTTGATTGGAACAATCAGCATTACTTAGTATTGATAGACTCTTATTTAAACTGGTTTGAGATTGATTTGCTACCTAACCTAACATCCAGTGCTGTTATTGCTAAGATGAAAGTCATTTCTCACTCCATGGTAGTCAACACAAAGTTATCTCTGACAACTCTATCCAGTTTATCAGTCAATTGTTTCAGAAATTTGCAAAAGAATGGGACTTTATCCATGTTACTAGTAGTCCTGAATACCCACAGTCAAACGTCCTTGCTGAATGTGCAGTACAGAGTGCAAAGCAATTAAAAGAGAGGTCAAAGTGTGACAATACTGATATCTTCTTGAATTTGCTTAATCTCATGAATATACCCCATGACAACCTACTTGGCTTGCTACTCAGGAACTTCTATCTAGGCAAACTAGAACAACCTTGCCTATCAATTCTAGTTTGTTGGTGCCTAATACTAAAAACAACAAAGGAATCAAAGCTCGGCGTTCCTTTCAGAAGTCCAGCTATGATAAAAACGAGCAGATGTCTTCGTCCATTGAAAGAAGGAGAAACAGTGAAGATGCTAATGGTGAAAGGCTTTCAATGAATTTGTCAAGTGAGAGGTATATATGCTGAGCTGAGATCCTACTTAGTGGAACTAAGGGTATAGACTACAGGAGAAACCGCAGGCATCTTTCTGTGTCAGAAATTATATCGTAGCATCATACCTGTGATACAGACTCTAGATCTCTGAGCAACCCTGACAATGTTCATAGCGAGGAACATGTCACAGCGTCCATTTCCATTCCTGATGCTGTCCCAGTTGTCCCCAAAGCTGAACATTCCTTGAAGACAGTCCCCATTGCTAAATACAATTCTGACTTGTATGTTACATGATCAGGTTGTATTTCTAGACCTGGTGTAAAATGCACAGCAAACAGGACATGATTGTTTTAAATGTGTCTAATTTTGTATGATTGCATGCCCAAGAATTAGTTCTGTATAATTGCATGTCAAAAGATCATTTCTGTGTAATTGCATGTCATTGAATGTATATGATCTAGTTCTCAAAGATGTAGAACAGAGTGCGTGTGTATATGTAACTTTAAGAAGCATTTCCAGATGTAGGCACGTGCATATAAATAGTGAGCATGTGCAAGCAGCAGTGCCATTTTGAGATAACAGCCAGAGAGTTAACGTGTATGAGTGTGGTAGTCAGTCTGTTTATAAGTTTATTTAAGTTTAACTAACAAAGCCTCATTCCTTTTTTTTTTTTTCAATAATATTTCTTTAATGTTTTTCTTTTTCACAATACATCGCTTCACAAGAATAATCACAGGTAAAATACAGATGGTATAACATCAATATACTTAAAACATATTTACACTATTTACATGAATGCTTTCATACATTATTGATATACAGATAGGTAACATATTATTTCTTCCAGGTGATTACCCTCCTTTAAGTATACTGCTAGATATTGTTGTGCATCTTATTGTGTATGTTATCAATGCACTCCAACTTTAATGATTTATGCAAGTATAATATTGAAAATTTGTTCCCACAATTTCAAACTATTATGCTTTGGTTATGTTTGTTTAATATGTATTTGTGGGCTAATATATGTCTTATCGCTAAGGTCCTAAAGTTGTTCCATGAGGTTTTAGATGGTGTTAGCCAGTTGGTTGCTATGTAAAGCTTCATTAATAGGAAAATATTAATAAGAGTGTTTGTTTGCTTTTTAGATAGATTGCTTGGTGGTATATGCAAAATCGTGAATTCCCAAGTGAGCGTTGATGTCTGATATCCCATTTTTTGTAATTGTACTTTCAGTGAGTTCCATAATTTGAAAACACATTTACAGCTCCAGAACATTTGCAGAAGGTCAGCAGTTTCGTCTTTACAATGCGGGCAAGTTTGAGAGTTTCTAGGGTTAATTTTATGCAGTCTAAGGCGTGTGTAATATGCATTATTGTAAATCATGATTTGAGTAAATGCTAGTTTTTGCAGTGATATAGATTTTCTGGTTAAATTGATTGCTTGCATTATTCTATGGTTTTCTGTCGATGGTATTTTAGCTTACCAATAGTTAGATATGCGTATATGTTCTTGGAATTTCAAGTCTTTATTAATTTGTATGAGAATGTTATATATTTACTTCTTTGTGAAAGTGTTTGCCATAGTAAGTTACATTTCCTTAGGTCTTCTTTATTTATGGTGCTATCATGAAAGTAACTTATACACATTTCCTTAATCTGTCTCAATATCACCAGGTAAGCTTTAGGAAGGCCCAATTGGATTCTTATTTCATGAGTTGTACAGTCTAAATATGGGTATATATCTTGTAGTGTTATATTAATTGTAAGTGGAAATCTTTTCAGATCTATTAGCTAGTTATTGAATTTCAAGATAGGGTTTTTGTGAATAGGTTGTAGAACCATCATAGGTTGAAGAAGATCCATTGCCTTAAAAAGATTCTGTGTTAGTGTTATGGAGTTTTTAAGGGGTTCCATTAAGTTGTATGCTTTAATATTTTTGCTATTTAAGAAAGGTAGTGATTTGGGATTTATATTTAGACTTTGAGTATGGTTAAAGCCTAGTTTTACCCAATGTGGGGTTCTATTTGCATTTATAATTAGGTAGTATTATTCAAAATTTGGAAGATCTAATCCACCTTTGTTTTTTGGTGTCATCAGTTTGTCGTATGAGATTCTACATTTTTTAGGTTCCCATATAAATTTAGCGAATTCAGTGTGGATTTGCTTAAAGAATTTCTTATGTATTAAAAGCTGGGAAGACATAAAGATGTATAATAGTCTGGGCAAAATGTTCATTTTGATAATTGAGACTTTTGCTAACAGTGCTAATTTCAGATTTTTCCATCTTTTTAGATTGAGTAGGATGTGATCCCACTTTTGTTTAATATTATTAAGATAAAAAAATGTATTATCTGTAGAGAATATAACTCCCAAATATTTATTTTTTTTCTTCAGATTTTACTTGACCTATCAGAGGTAGAAGTGAAAAAGGTTTTGGAGTTTTTAGCGGAAATATGCTGTTTTTTTTAAGGTTTATTTTATAGTTTGATATTGAAGTGAAGTCTTTGATAGCAGATAGTATTTTCTCGGTGTCTGTGATTGGTGTTGTACAATATATGTTAAGATCATCAGCAAAGGCTGACAGGGAAATTTTTGTGCTATATATTATTGGAGCATTATGATACATATTTTGTTTGATATTTAAGAATAGGGGTTCTAAATAAAGGTTGAACAATAGGGAAGATAAAGGACAACCTTGTCGAGTACCATTTCTGATTTGAATTCTATTAGACCACAGTTTATTTATATAAAATGTTGTATAAGGATTATTGTATAGTGTTTGTAGGGTTAGGATAAATTCTTGGGGTATATTAAAGTAGGGTAAGATTTGGAATAGGAATTTTGTGTTAACTTTGTCAAAGGCCTTATGAGCATCTATAATGAGTGTGTATATGTTTAGGTTATTTTGAATAGCATAAGAAATTAGCGTGTGTAGTGTTAATGTATTGTCACTGGTTTGCCTAGATGTTAAGAAACCAGATTGTTCACTCAAAATGATTATGTCCATTATTTTTTTCAATCTATTGGCCAGAATAGATGTAAGAATTTTGGTGTCAATATATTGAGTAATGATATGGGTCTGTAGTTGTCTGGATTCTGTGGATCAGCTTTTTCTTTAGGTATGAAAATCATTTTGGAAGCATTAAAGTGTATATCATTCATTTTATTGTTTATAATACAGTTTAGTATGTGAGCTAAAATTTGTGCAACGATACTGTAAAATGTTTTATAAAACTCCGCTGTGAGGCCATCAGGGCTGGGAGATTTATGAGGTTTTCACTTTTTAATTGTTGTTACTATTTCATCAAAGGTTATTGGTTTTATCAATTCTTTTTGTTGTTTCTCATCAATTTTCAGAAAATTAAGTTTTTGTAGGAAGTCTCTACTTTTTTCATCCATAAGTAGATGTTTTTGTTTTCCATAAATTTGTGAGTATATAGCTTCGAAAGTGTTAATAATATCCTCAGTTTTTGTGTAGCTTTTATTCTTATAGATTATTTCAGAGATTTGACAGGGTGTTTTAGACTGATTAATAATCCTTGCTAGAGCTCGTGATGGTGTTTGTATATGGTTGGCATATTTTGCAAGTAATTTAGTTTCTTGAAATGATAGATTATTGTTGTGAATCAAGAAAAGGTCTTTCTGACATTTCAATAGTTCTGTTTCAGTTTGGGTGTTGTAGTTTTTGATTAAATCCTGTTCTAATGATTTACTTTTAGCCTCCAGTTGCTGTTCTTCTTTGATTTGGATTCTCTTATAATAAGAAGCTTTTTTAAGAAAAATACCTCTTATCTGAGCTTTAGTTGTCGCCCATTCAATATCAGGAGGGTTTTTTTGTTGTTGTTTAAGGTGTTTTTGTTTTGCTAAATTGGCTAGGGACATTTTAAGGATATATTGGACTTCCTGAATTATTTCCTTTTTGTTTAAAAGATTGGGGTTTAGCGACCCATTATAGCCCCTCTGTGGAGAATTATTTTTGGTGGTCTTAGTAATAATCAAGGTAATTTTAGAGTGATCAGATAGGAAACGGGTATGTACGAATATTGTGGGGTCAAGGTTAATCAGCATTCCTGATATTAGGAAAAAGTCAATTCTTGACCACATTTTATGACAATTGGAGTAAAATGTAAAGTTATTTGGATTATTTGGGTTGCTACCATATTTGAAAGGATCATATAGATTAAAGTCATATTTAAGTTCATTTAATGTTAACATTGCTTGTTTGTTGTATGATGTCTGTGGGCTAGATTTATCTTTTTTTGGGTTTTGGTATGCATTCCAGTCACCCACTATGATCATGTAATGGTTTTTGTATTGATTTAAGATAGGGTACAATGAAGCGAAGAAAGAGTGCTGATTGTTACAGGGTGCATATAAATTAAGAAGTAGAATGGGCCTATTATAAGCAGGAGTTGACAGGATTACATAGCACCATCTACCTTCTTTGTCTGTTTTGGTTTCTATAATTTTATCTTGGTACTGATCTTTAATGATTATGGCCACTCCTGCACTATTGGTTTTGCCCTCAGAGGCTATGACTTCTCTTATCCATTTTTTCTTTTTTATTTCTGACCATTGCTCAATAGTTAGGTGTGTTTCTTGAATTAGTATGCAACTTGCCCTCGCCTTCAAAGCTAGATGGAGAAACAGTTTCCTTTTTTTAATGTTTTGGAGCCCTTTAATGTTCCATGAATCTATTTCCCACATTTATGAAGCCTTTCTTTTGTGTACGTAGTCTTGAAATTTTGTGTACATGTATTGGACTGCATTTATTTTTATCAAAAGCATGTTGTGAAAACATTCTTTCATTCCCGTCCCTTCCCTGTGCCTACCCACTAGTCTCCTGGACCAGGAATTACACAGGACCTGACTCGATGTAGTTTTTGTAATTGTTTGCACTATTAGTATATATATATATATATATATATATATATATATATAACTTGAGTGTTAGTGTTTAAAAGGTAAAAACAGTTCAATGGCCCTGAAAGACCTGCACCTATTTGTACAAAGTCCATCCCATTCATTCCCTAACAAACACAGCTTAAAAATCCAAGTCTCCGCTTTTGAGATTTAATATGAGATGTCAAAGTTTGAGTAAACCACTTTCACCAGATCTGATTTTAACTAGAAGCAGGGCGCTTCACTTTAATAAACTTGTTTCTATTATTATTGACATATTTATCAACTATTTAACTAATGTTTCAAGGTTATTTTATTAACCATGTTTATAGAGTACATTCCTTACTCTTCTAATCTTAGTTTGTGTGTGGTTCTTCCTCACCTAGGTCAAGAACTGCTGTCTCTAGTTATTACTTTCCTTGTTATGTGGGAATATTCAAATTCTAAATTTAAAATAATTTGTACTCAATGCTCCCTCCAGATATGATGCCCTCGTCCCATCATGTTTAAAACTTGAATGGCCCCATGTAAAACAGCAAGGTCTTGGCACGTCCACTACTACCCCAAATTCAGTGTTCATCAGCTATTCTATTTACACATTTTATTCTGATGCCTCTTAGAGAAAGCCATAGCATCATAAAACCAATTTAAGTGTATGTACCTACATGCGTTTAATCACCGAACTTTGGTCAGACAATTATAAGGTCACTTCAAATAGGTTTACTCAAACAGTGTTTAGTACCTGATGGTATATAAGAGTATAGGCTCTGTTATAAACAACAGAAAAGAACCTCACTTTATTCTAATCTTTGTAATGCCCTTATTACCTTATCATGGACTTTTCCTTTATCGCTACCCTTATGTGAGCTGTGTTGAGATCCAAAAGTATTTTAGTGCACTATTACTAAGTGCTTTTGTGTCCCAATAACATTTATTCAATAGGGTAAGTTGTAGAGTGGATAATGGTGAGCATTGGTTTTTAGTCTAATGTTTACTTTTTTTGTGCATGTGTATTTCCTTTACAGTTTTGAGTGTAAAATGTTGACTACATTTTCCTCAAACCAGTAGTCCGTTTTAAAGCTGATTATTCAGATGCTCTTAATATGTTTTTATTGATATTCACTTATCCCATTATTATAAATATATTCCACCTTGGGATATCTACATCATTATCTTCAGAAGATTGCCTGACCCCGAAACTTCAAGTCTTGACGTAGTCATGACATGCTAGCGCTTTTATGTATATTATTGGATCCAGCGCTAGTTTGAGTATTACAGCAAGCCAGGGAGATATCTAAACTTGCCGTTTTGAACACCTAAGGTTTCGTATAAGGGACCACCCCTCTTGTAGGCTATCATTGTAGGTCTGAGCAAGAGTTAAAAGGGTCAGAACTAAATCCATTAAGTTTAAAATAAAATATATTAGCCATTATGTTTATAAACTTTAGGGTGTGTTCACTCTAGTACATATGCTTTTGTTTTAATAAACATAAACATATGGTTTTCAAATCAGGTATTAGATCTTATGTTTTGGCTTCTCTATTATGACGTGCAGTTAGTGACTTTAAATATGCTTGATGACATTTATAAGCACTATACAACCCTATATGTAGCAGCAGAATATGTGATTTAACAATGCTAATACATTTTTAGTGGATTTCTCCACATAGATTTACTTTTTCTTTTATTTACAGTTCCTTTTTTCTTCTGTCCGTTCTTCTGAACAGCTAAGCCGATTGCCTAGCATCTCAAAGGGGGATTTACCTTATCGACGGACTTCCGGAAGTGCCACCTCATTAAAATAGCCTCAAGAGCCACAAATCAGTCTTCAGTTCCTCCCGTGGGAAAGCCAGCTTGTCACTGATGATGTGAACTTCCTGAAAGGGCTCTTGTGACTCGCAGGACGAAAATTAGGGTCGCGCCACTCCTAAACTGGGACCTGGTGGATGGAAGAAGCAAACTAAGGTAAAAGTAAGCCCTCGGTTGTTGTAATGACATGTATTCGAACTCGGGAGCTTGTAAGACCCATCGGAGAGTGTAGTTATTTGTCCAAGGCAGGAATTTTTTTGAAAACAGTCATAAAGGTAGATTTTGCCTCTCTACTGTTAGCGACTGAATATTTAATCCCATCCACATAAAATATTAATGTATTTGGATACTTCATTTGAAATTTTTGCTTTCTGTCTATCAAAAATTTGCAATAAGGGGATAAGAGCTGTCTGGCTTGTCTAACTTGAAGAGGCAGATCCTGGGTTAGGGAGATTCTGTTATTGTTCCATATTATAGATCCCCCATTTTTTTTTTTTTACAGATGATAATATTTTATTAACATCTTGAAAGTTCAGTAGTTTGACATAGATAGGTCTTGGCATTTTTGAAGTTTGAGATTCTCTCAGGGCTCTGTGTGCTCTCTCAATTATTATTTGACGGGCTGTTTTTTGGTCGTTGAGTAGAGCTGCAAATACATGAATGATAGAAGTCATCAGATCATCGTGTTGTATATTTTCCGGCATACCTCTTATGATTATATTATCCCTTCTGGATCTCGCCCCAGATCAATAATTTTTGCCTGCATGGTTTGTATGTCTGCTTCATGTGATTCAGACTTCTTAGATAGTAGGGCTATTTTTTCCGCATTTTCCATGATTTTGGCTTCAGAATTGTCCATTCTTTCCAAGATTTGGTTGAAGGAAGTTCCAAAAGTTTGCAGTTGAGTAGACAGCTCTTTACTTGCCTCCTGGATATGTAGTAAAGCTGCTTTTATATCATCCATGTTTGCCAGTTGGTCTGTTTTATTTTTATTCCCAGATTTTGCAATGTCTTGTTGCTTTGCTATTTTCTGTCTTTTAGAGTTTAGATATTTTTCCGGTGATAATAACTCAGAGAGTTTAGTTTTAGTTGTTGTAATGTCCATATTTTTATCTTCTTTTGACATTTGGTGAAAGTATAGCGACTTGATTTATATATAAAGGTGAGTATGTAAGATGCTCTGAGCACACGGCTCCCTTTCCTTGTCTCTCTCTTCAGTTCAAGTTAATCCTCTGCAATCTTGATAGAACTGTTGATTCTTTTGGTTTATTTTCCCTTTTCTGGGTATCTGGATGTTAATTAGAGCTGTTAGATCAGAGTATTATTTTTAGATAGGCTCTGGTCTTTCCTCTAGGTTGACTTTAGTTCATAAGTTTTGAAGAGCTGTGGATTAGCAGTGTTTACAGAACAGTGGCCATCTTTGAATCAAAGCCTCATTCCTGATGTGTTTGTGTGTAATAAAGCTGCTTGAGCTGAACTCACAACTGCTTGTCTGTTTTATCCTGACTGGACAAGAGACACCTGTTAACTGCTTGCAAGTGTGAATGATTAGACTGACTGCAGTATCAATCAGGTTTTCATAATCAGTCCTCTTTGAGGTACATTTACTCAGGGTGTGTCAGGGAGAAAGGACTTACAAGAAAGTTTGTGACTACATTGAGTGACTTAGGAGAACAACATTCCTAGCATCTGTATGAATTGTTTATGAAAACAGTTTTTGCCTCTGAGCACATTGTATCTGCTATTCTAAAGGAGTAGATTACTCACTGAAACATATATAAACTGCAAGACAAAGCACATAGCAGTCTTGTTAGAGAAGCATATGTTCGTGTTGAAACCCAACAAAGATGAGAAAATAGAAGTGTATATTATAACTACTTGTTTCATAAAGTTTCCTCTATTTCATTAAAACCTGTTTTTCTTTTCTCTTCATCATTTGCACACTGTTTGGCATTGAATACTCTGGACTTGAAGCAGTCTCTAAAAGTGAACTACAGTTCACTTCCTAAATAAAAAATTGAACATTTTAATTTCATTTGGACTACCTTCTGTAGTGCAAATTAGTCTGGGTTTGGTGCGCAGATGTCAGCACTTTGCATATGACTAAGTGAACAAATTCCACTTGTCATTTAAGTATCTCTTTGGCACAATGTGAACATGAAGTGATTGTGAAGACATAACTCGGTTGATTCAGGGTTCTAATACAGTTTACAGAAATGTTTTTATTACCAGATTCAGATTAACTATTGACACCCAATGTTGTATGAAATGAGCAGGCTAAACTGTGTGATATATTCTAAATATCTTATCTGTAGTCCATGTGAATGTATGGTAAATACCTGTGTTTTTTTGAAAAATCACTTCTCATTACTAAGAATACTATGTGCTATGGATGTTGAGAGATGTTATTTTTTTACTAGTGTGCAAACACAAATAGAGTAACATGAATAATTTGGACATATGTATCATATTTGCTGAAGCAAGTATCCATATATCCTATTTGTCATCGTGTCATTTATGCAATATACTGTAAACTTTGATGCCATGAGTAACTGTATATACTTTGGCAAAAAGCAGACCTGCAACCAGTGGTGCTCCACAGGGATCAGTCCTGGGACCTATACTGTTTGGAATCTATTTCTCTAAAGTACAAGCCAAAACTAAAGGTCTGTGGCTGACAAAGTTTGCTGATGACTACAAACTGGGACCAGTCATAGAATCTCCAAACAATGTCAATATCCTACAAGAAGCTCTTACGCAAACAAATGATTGGTGCTAAAGTCACAGCCTTAAACTCAATGCAAAAAAAAATAAACAACCCTTTCACTAAAGGCGATGCTCCTACTAAGTACCACATCAGTAGAAACACACTAAGCATGCACTCAGTGCTGAGAGACCTGGGAACACAGGTCGATAGCAACCTTACCTTTGATCACCATGTTTCCACAGTGGTAAGAAGGGCATTCAATATTGCTCATCTCATAGAGCATTGTCTTCAGAAAAAGAGAAATTATAACCTCCCTGTACTCTTCCCTCATCAGACCAATAATTGAGTGCAACACCTCTTTTGGTATGTATGTTTCAGAGCACCTGCAGCAATTGGAGAGAGAAGAAAGGTTCCTCACAAGAAAAATTCAAGGTCTTTAGTCCTGTGTGGACTGGCTGAAATCACAGTCACTTTATTCTGTTTCATACAGATTACTTAGAGGTGATCTATCCCTTGCTTATAGGGCAATCTCTGACCCTGGTTTATTAGAAATGCTTCATGTCAACAAGTCAAATGACACATGGGTTACTCACTCTAAAGACCTTAACCTGGTATGTGACATTAATTGAACCTGCTGGAGGGATAGATTTGTCTCCCAGAGGTTACCATGCCTTTGTAACAGACTCCCACTTCATGTCAAACAGAGCACCTCATTGGCCCTCTTCAAATGCAATCTGGATGGCTGGATGGGTAACCGTAAATTCACTCTGGGGGTTCCACCTGTGTCTCTCTCTCTCGCTCTCTTGGAAAGGGGCAATAGCTGCGGAGCATGGAAACTGGCTAGGCTTGGGAAGGCACTACGGCCATTAGCCTAGTAATGTCCTATGATCCTATGATCCTAAGAATGACCTCCTGATATTGTCTGCGTGTCCCCTTTCTGAGCAATTGAGATTACATGAAATCCTGGTTATGTTTAACCTAAATGCTACTCATGATGGTGCAAGCAGATGTGAAAAGGTTGATTGTGTCATGCTAATGCCATAAAAGCTTTGTTCTTGTTACATATACCCATTAAGTATGTTAATTTTGCACTTTTTATTATTTTTTTGTAATGCCTTTTACATTTGCACTGCTATTATCAGTACACAGACACATTTCAATCCCAAAGGATTCATTAGTCATTAAAATGTTTGTATTAATTTAGACTGTAATTTGTTCCATGGCTTCTGTTTTGTTTTTCATACATTCACTGAATGTTTACATTATGCAATTTCAGGAATAAAGCCAAGTCTAGAAGACACATATCAGGCATTCTGTGTGTTGATCTTATATTATCAGCTTGTTCAGATTAAGAGTTGTTATTATATATGAAGTACTCTGGTAAAAATAACCATATTTGCATTCTAGGAGAATTATAATCTATGGGTTACTGTATGACTCTAGCCTTGTAGCATATGAACATCATAACCTAACTGTGCTGATAATAGTCTTTCACAGTTCAGGAGAAAGTGTACACGTTTATGGCTTCTCAATGTTTTCCTGTATTATTCTGTCCATTTCGGCCCATGATATTTCTATTGTCCCCCAGTTTCACAACTTCAAAATCTAGATTCCTGGAATTCCATGATCTCCGGCTTGTCTTCAAAATATGTTGGGAAGGTATCACCTAGTAGGTCATATTTATTAGTAGTCGGTACTATAACATTATAGTTTGTCTTGTTTGGTTTGCCACTCTTAGCATAAGTGGCAAAGGACATCTGTTCAGTTTTTACTTTTTTTTAATGAGATAATTTTTCTGATGACTTTTTCTAGTGTCTCTGGTCTGACTTTTATCTTTCAGTACATACAAAGCTGCAGACCCTGAGAATTATTTTTTGTTTATTATTTTTCTGTATTGCAATATATATATATATATATATATATATATATATATATATATATATATATATATATATATATATATATATATATATATATATATATATATATATATATATATAGATATATATATACATACATACATACATATATATATATATATATATATATATATATATACACACACCCACACACACACACACACACACACACACACACACACACACACACACACACACCTCTTCAGCTGTACAAAAGGAAGCTGATAAAGTGTCTTTATTTATACAAAATAGAGTTTGAAATCTAATCTGAACAGAATGCCCTCTTTCCCGGTGAGCTAGGGCTTTCGTTTTTTAAGAAAATACAGCTGTGCAAGTAAACTTACCGTAACAACAGATGGTTGAATGATCACTACTGCAGTAGTCTTAGCTACATGAGCTATATATCCTGGCAAGGATATAACAGCTGGTCAGTTTCTCAAGCTTCAGGGCACCTTCATGCACCCAAACTGTCAGGTAGCTTGAGCTAAAATGACTAAAAGACATGTTTGGGTGCCAAGCTCTTCAGAGCTTTCCTGGCAACAGACAAAGGGAGGCTGAGCCCTGAAAGGACCATGCTAGGAATAACAAAAAATAAATGTCCATATCCTGGCATAAAAATCACAATAAGAAACAAGGGGGATGGAGGTAAGGAGTAGCTACTGCAGCAGTGATTATTCGAATATCTACTGTTATGGTAAGTTCAACTCAATTGTACTATGTTTATCATATTGATCACAGCTGCAGTAGCCTTAGCTATATGGTTAGATTATCATAGCTAACTACATTTGGGAGGTGGAAGGAGAAGAGTCCAGAAGCACCTAGAGAATGGTCCTAGCAAAGTCTGACCTGTACCTAGAGAAGGAATTAAGTATATAGTGATTGGTAAAAGTATGCACAGAGGACCAAGTAGCAGCTTCTAGAATAGATTCATACTAGGCTAACTGCCCTTGTGGGCCATTTTAAGTCTAGCCAATTGCCCCATGGAAGAATCAAACCCTGTACCTTGTGTTTGTAAGGTAAACACCTTAACCATTATACCAACCTCCCATGAATATTTCAAGAATCCAACTCTTTCCAAAAACCAATACATGAAGTCAAGGCTCTGGAAGATTGGGCCTTCACCCTCCCTGGAATAGTTTTGTTATGGTATAACAAAACATTAGACAACCATTTGGAAATAGTCTGTTTTGACACAGGTTGTCCCTTCTTTTTATCTTCACAAGAAATGAACAACTGGTCCAAAGATCTGAAAGATTTAGTTCTGTCAAGATAGCACTTGACTTGCCTATGGGTGTCCAAGGTATGGAGTATCCTTTCTCCCTCATTTTTACGATCAGGAAAGAAAAGGGGGAGAGGGATAGTTTTGTTTAAAGTAAATTCATAATCATGGGCAACAAAGAAGGATTATATCTCAAAGAAACCCTGCCCTAGTGGAAAATTAGATAAGTTTGACTCATGATCATAGGATCATAGGAGATTACTAGGCTATCACCCCAGAGATGATTTTATGCCTAGCTGTCTCAACCCAATGCAATACCACAGAGGTACTAGTCAATACCCAAGACTGCATTTAGTGATGACTGGCCATGTCCAGGAGGGTTGTGGGCACTATCCCCAGTATGAATTTACGGTGCCCCATCCACTCATTCAGGTTCCTCTTGAATAGTGTCATAGACATGGCCTGTTTCACATGAATTGGTAGCCTGTTCAAAAGACCTGGCAGTCGCTGGGAGATAAATCTGTCCCTCCAGCATGTCCTATTTATGTTGCAGGTCATATTTAAGTCCCTGGAATGGGTGGGTCTAGACCCATTTGATTTATGGATATGCAGCAAGTTCATTAGGTTTGGGTCTTGGGTTAGTCTGTAGGCCAGGCATAAGTCTCGCCTAAGAAGTCTATATGATACGGAGTATAGTGACAGGGATTTTAGTCAGTCAATGTAAGCCACATGCTGGTGGCCCTTGATCTTCTTTGTTAGAAACCTCTGAGGTCTCTCTAATTGCTGTAGGTGTTTAGTACTGTATATACCAAATGGAGCATTATACTGAATTATGGACTGGATAAGTGCCGAGTATAGGGGGGTTATAACTTCTTTTGTTCTTGAAGCGATGCCTTTACTAATCAACTGAGCTATGTGGAAAGTTTTCTTTACAATGGTAGGCATGTGGTGGTCACAGTTAAGGTCGAGGTAAACCTGTGATCCCAGGTCCCTTACCACTTCATGGGTACTTAGGGTATTGCTATTGATCTGATAGTGTGAAGGGACATTGTGCTGAAGGGAATGATGATGCATTTCTTTGCATTCATTTTGAGACCATGACTAATCCACCAGTTGTTGCTCTGTGTGAGACCAACCTGGAGTATACTGACATAATTTAGGGATTCAATGACTGCACCTAGTCTTCAGTCATCTGCAAACTTGGTCAGCCACAACCCTTTAGTTTTGACCTGAACTTCTGAAAAGTATATACCAAACAATGGGGCCTAGCACTGAACCCTGTGGCATCCCACTGGTAACAGGTCTGCTAGTTGATGTGGAGTCACCCACTTTGATAGCCTGTGTCTGGTTTGTGAGCCAGTTGGAAACCCATCTTACAACAAAGGGGTTTACATTCAGTTTCCAAAGTTTATTGGTAGTGCCTGAATGTGGGATTGTGTTGAAAGCCTTTGGCAAGTCAAGGTATGCTGTGTGCCCAGATTTGCCCTCATTAATGCCTTGGTCACACTTTCAAAGAAATCCACCAGATATAACAGGCAGGATCTGCCCTTCACAAAGCCAAATTAGGTAGGATCCAAGGTTTGGAGGTCATCTATGTCTTTATTTATGAGGTCCATAATGATACATTCCGTGGCCTTACAGATGAGGCTGGTCAGGTTTATGGGTCCATAATTCCTTGGGTCTATTGCTAGGCTACCTTTGTGGAGGGGAATAACTGCAGCTGTTCTCCATTCTGCAGGAACAAAGCCTGTGATTGAAAAGGGTACTTAGTGGTGATGCTATTTCATGTTTTAGCTTGTTTAGAAGACAGCCTGGGATGTCATCTGATCCTATAAAGGTCATGTTCTTTACCTTGGACAGGGCTTTGAGGACCTGATCTTCAGATATGTAAGGTGAGAGGAGTTAGGGGAGGGTTTGTTGTAAGTTAGGAGGGGATAAGAGAGTGAAATTTTCACAAGCCTATCCGCTAGCAGGTTTGCTATCTCTGTGAAGTCAGTGTGTGCAATTCCGTTAGCCACCAGTTCTGCACATGCTTGAGGCCTACCTTTTAGGTTATGTACACAGCTTGTAAAAGGCCTTATGGTTATGCTTGGCAGTACTTGCTAGGTTTCTCGCAAAGGAGCTCTTGGAGGATTTGACAAGTTGTCTTATTTGCCTGTTAAGGGTGAAGAGAGTGCTAAACCATTGTTGGATCCTTGAACTTGTTTTCTTGAATAGCAGCTTTCTGCATTTATTGTAGAGTTTGTTGATGCTGGAACTCCACCATAGCAAATTGATTTTACTTGGGGCTGTGGCATTGATTCTATCGTGTACAGCTGAGTTTATACACTTATGCAAGTAATTGTACTGGGCTATAGTGTAAGCTTTACTGCAGGTATCACTTTCAGCTTGGGGTGCAGCTTGGAATGCATTTATACCTTCCCCTAGGAGGGTATACTCTGCCTTGGTGAAGTTTTTTAGTCTGATTTCACCCTTTGCAAGTTCTGGTGTTAGTGCCAGTTCAAAGACGACTGATTTGTTGTCAGTTATAACTAATGATGATCCAACAGTTGCAGCAGTGCACCTGTTTGACATGCGGGTGAGGAGCAGACTTAGAATGTTTGTTCCTCTTGTTGGGGTATGGGCAATTTGCTCCAGGGCATTTGAATTCACAAAGTCAAGGAACTTTTGTGCTAGCGAGTTTGGCCTAGAGTATGTTTCCCAGTTAATGGTGGGATAATTGAAATCCCTCACAGCCAGTGTGCCTGGTACAATTTAGATTGTCTTCAGTTTGGTTAAGTAGGCTTCATGGGTGTTGTGACTCATTGAGGGGGATCTGTAACTGGCTAGGACTTGAATGGTGGACTTACCCACCGTAACCTGGACCTGGAGTAATTCCATGCAGTTGTCCAGTCTAACTAGATGTGAGATGAATTTATCTCTAATATAGATTAAAACACTACCTCCTTTGGTTTTCACACATTAACACATAATAAGAGCTTGTGACTCAGCTACTCTTCTTGCAGCAGTCAGAGCAATCAGTAAAACTTTTTCCATGTTAAGAACCTCAAGTCAGATAGGTTAGCTGGTTCAAATGGAGCAAGTGTTAGCTTCTGTAACACAAAATTAAAATCCCAACGAAGAGCCACTGGCTTACTTGGAGGCCACTTGTGCAAAACCCCTTTTAAAAACATTTTGACATGAGACTGTCAGAAGAATCAATGGGCAGGCATGCTGGAATGGCCAATAAATTAATCTTGCTAGAGTAATAAGTAAGGTCATAGGACAGTAACTCACACAAATATTGTGAAACCAGAGAACAACTAACCCTGAATAGGTATTGGTTATGTTGTTGGCAGCAACTAGAAAATCTTTTCAGTTGCTAATACATGATTTTCTAGTTGCAGGCTTTCTTGTCTCTATTAGTACCTGCTGCTCATCCTCAATAAACATGGGCCTAAAAGGAATGAAGACCCTAACATCCAGGCAATCAAATGAAGTTGACTGATGTTGGGGTATATCAAACACCCCTATTCTTGTGTGAGTAGATCCACTTTGTGAGGAAGTCTGTGTTAATTTCCCCTGGCCATTTCAAAAGAAGAAAGAACCATGGTTGCCTGTGCCATAAGGAAGTCACCACAATGATCTTGGGGTATTCAATTGGAATTTTCAGAAGTAGCCTGGATGTTAAGGACAAGGGTAAAAAACCATACAAGGGCATTCCTGTCCAAGAAAAATAAAAGCCATCTATCTGTCTTCCAGGCTTTCTTGCATGGAGTGCTAGAGCAGAATCTTACCAGTTGATTGTTTGGAGAGGAGGCAGAGAGGTCAAATTGATGAACTCCCAACAGATGCATAAAATCTTGGAAGACCCCTTACCTAGTTTCCATTTGTAATGGCCTGCCCTGGTCTTGCTCAGCTTGTCAGCCACACAATTTTGCTCTGACAGAATATAAGATGCCTGTAGAGTGAGATTGTGCTGTGAAGCTATATCCCAAGCTAACATGACTGGTCTGCAAAGGGGGAACAACCTAGTTCCCCATTTGCTGCTGTACTACATCATTATGGTATTGTCTATAACAACACAAAGAAGTCCTGAGCACCAAAGATGATTCAGACAGTTGAGTGCTTTGATTAGGGAAAACATGACTTTGATATTTATGTGCTTGCATCTGTTCTTGATATCCCACACACCTTGCACTTTTATCTCTTCTAAAACTGCTCATGACAATCCATTAAAACACACAACTCCTAGCTTTAAAATAACTTTCCTTAAGAGGAAACTGATAAAACTCAAAACAATTTTTAGAAAATGAAACTTTTTTTCCCCAAAAAGGAACTTATTTGTCAAGCAAAGGAACAGCACCAAACTGATCATCAATCCTTGAAAGCTTTAAAGGAACATATATCCTTTGGCAGCACTAAAGCTCTATAGGTCTTGGCACCCAAACTTGTCTTTTAGTCAGCTCATCTCAAGCTGCCTGACAGTTTGGGTGCTTGGAAGGTGCATGGAAGCTTTGGAAGCTTGCCGGCTGTTATATCCTTGGCTGGATAATCCATGTAGGTAAGGCTACTGCAGCAGTGATGAATATGATGAACATAAATGCTGTTCTGTGATACCATTTTCCATTGTTACCCCTTATTTTCTTATTCTGATCTAATGATCTTGCTTTTATCATAATGTCTTTTTTGTCAACAAAATTCATACAACTGAATCTGAATTGTCTAGGGAATTTTGTGTTCCTTACTCTCGGTGTAATTATATGAGCTATTTCCACATAAGGGGAAAAGAAAATGTAATTAAGAGATAGTGTGAGCTTTAGAGAGGTGTTTATACCACGTGTGCATGTCTGTGAGTGCTCACACATATTCAGATTTGCATAAATTATAGAGAGAATGACTGTTTGCCTAAGGCTTTATCAAACAAATAAGTAAATGTTTTACGTTAAATCCAGGTAGTACCAGTTTTATACCAGTGTGTACATTGTAAGTTGCTACAAATGTCATAGCTGTACCCTAAATATGGATATTTACAACAAGGTAATCTACTTTGATATGCAAGTCTGCTGAATTACATCCTGTAATGCACAGTGTTGTTACCAGAATGGATAAACTACCACCTTCTCCCATGTCAATTGTTTTGTTACTATTTAAAGTTTGGTAGCATGAAAGTTGATTATGCCAGCTGTTTTACCAGTATAATTTTTCAGTTGAAGAGACCGTATTATGCCGTTTCTTTTCAGCATCAGATATTGCAGCTGATGTAGTAGTTTATTGCTGATAAGATTTCTGACTTTTGTAACTGCCAATTATTATTATTATTATTATTATTATTATTATTATTATTATTATTAGCTGCAGTGCCAAAGGTTTAAGTTACAGGATAGTCATTTTGCAATGAAAAGTGATAATATTGAAAGGGACCAGAGGAGGAAACTCTACCCCAAGAACAAAAGGCAAATTGTCTTGTGATGGACCAAGGTTAGGACAAAGGAATGGAAGAGGGGAAGTGAGATAATAGGAGATCTGATTTCAATGAGAAAAAAATCTGAGGAATTGTGGTGTGTTTATCCATGCCAAGGTGATTGTGATATATATGCAGCATGAAAGCCTACAGATTACATGAATTTTACAGTTAATGGGAACAGGGAAAATGGAAAGACATGGGCCCAAATTCCAGAAAGGGATAAGGCTTCATAATGTGTTTGGTAGTGTAGGATAGTGGTATACTTCATGCTTACAAGGATCGTGATATGCATCATGCTTAGGAGGATCATAGTATGGATCATGGTAGACATCATGCTTAGGGGGATCATGGTGTACATCATACTTTGGAGGTTCATGGCATACGTTGTACTTAGGAGGATCATGATTTACATCATGCTTAGGAGGAGGTAGGAGAAGGGTGACATTGGTATTCAGATCAGCAAGACTTTGACAATAACCATAGATGGGAAGGATAAGTGTGCTGGGATCTGATGATGCCCAGGTGGTAACACAATGGAAATCAAGCTAAGGTATTGCATTTGCATAAAATAGTGGGTTTTATAGAATTGCATAATCTCTTTGAATTTTAATATCTCTGCATAGACAATAATAAAGCAAAAACCCACAAGTAGGAGTGGCTATATCAGGACTTACCCACAATTGTCATGGTTTGATCATGAGGATGAAGCCATTTGTCCCCTCCTCCCACTCCTTCCTGTGCCAGATAATCTTTCAGACCTCCTCATCATGATTTGTACACCCATAATGTTACCTTGTTTCTTCTGTAGTATGGACAGTTCCAGATGCTCTTTTTATTTGTTGTCATTTCCTTTTTTGTATAACACGTACCATTCTTGAGGCTGTCTTGCTAGCTCATTCAGTCAGTTGTTGTTAATCTCTTTGAATTGTTTTCCAGAACTGCAGTGAGTACTCAGGATGTAACTTGACCAAAGCCTGGGAGAACAGTAAAACTAATGCTTTACTTATGGAGTATATCAACCTAACAATGTTTTATGTATTTTAGTTGACATTTGTTTACCAGGAAACTGACTGGGATAATATCCTATTTTCAGGTGAGGCCTGTGGAGAAGAGCTCCATATTCACATAATATGGTTACAGTTAAATAAAGTTATTACAAATCCTAATACAGAAAAATGACATATTAATTAAATAAAAATGCAGCTTCATTTCATAGAGTGCAGACCTATACATACATATATAGAGCAAATATGTGGACAGCTATAACAAGCTGAAAAAGAACTTTGTCAGGTGATAAAGTATTCACAAGTTGCAGATCATAGAGATGATGTTAAACACACTGTGTAGCCTCCAGCATTTTGTTGGCTACTGCCATGCCCATCAGTCTACTCCTGTAGCAAATGCAGAATTAAACACCCCAAGCATATTTTTCCAGTTGTTTGGTATCCGTTTAGCTTCCCAGAGCTGATGCTTCTCATCAAGGTTGGTGTAGCTCTAGTGTAACAGTTAGCAATGGTCTGTACCAAACCTCAACCACCATCTTAATGCAATTTTTTTAACTTCTCCAAGTCAGTCTTTAAATTAATGTCCATCTTTAATTGTTTTGTCTTTGCATGTTATGTGAAGAGGTTGATTTTGTTCCATTTCCCCCAGATATTTCTGAAATGAAACCCTGAAGACTACTGGACCCAGAATATATACTAGTGGATATATCAGGATAGCTAATATAATCAGACATAACCATACTATGTGATGCCAGCTTCACCAGAATATATTTCAAACTGCACCACCTAGGTTTAAAGATACATACTCTATATTAAATACACTATTTTTCAGATAAAGATTCCACTGACTATATGAGAGAAGATTCCAGACTGACTTGGACATGGAGTAACATGTTAGAGTTCAAAATCCTGGACTCTGTCAATCCTCATTCAGGGTATGGTAAGAGGGACTGGCTGAACCCTAATGCCCAATTCCAAAAATGGAATTGGCTTGCAACACAGAAAGATTTTGGAGTCGTCCATTGGAGCAGGCAGGCAATGCATGACCCTGAAGCAATGAAATAGCCCTCTGAGGTCAATGGGCTGCTTCAGTGAAGCAATATCATCATCTAAAGGAAATAATTAGTATTGCAGTCAGTACCTGATGGAAAGTGGACTACAGCAGGCAAAAGCCAGACTACACATTCATGAGGTGTTGCTGTGTAGGAAAACCTCACAGAATTTCAATATTTCCTACAGTATCAGAGCTGTGATACAGATGGGTCCGAATAGAGAGATGATAAATCAGCAAGCAAAGGAGAGTAGTATTGGTGGAACTGAATTCATCCTCAAGTTTTGGTGAGTACCTTCACAAGGTGGACCCTGTTTTTTTCCACAAAATCTCATCAAGACGACACTGACATACAGACAGTATTTTATATAGCATATACCATAGTCAGAATAGGTTGCATAATACCCAGGATAAAAATGCACCTTATCCTGGTAGGTGGACTGGTTCTAAGACTGGAAAAATGACAGTGTAGATTCCTCAAGACACGGAGGCATTCCTGCAGTGGGGCTAGGCCAGACCCAGAGAAGACTGGCCCATCTTATTTAGAAGGAAGCAGAAGTCCACAAAAATCATTAAAACTGATAGGCCAAAAAGGAACCATATAGATGACAGAGTGGACAATTGAGGCTAAGAAAGAAATTATGCATTGTTATTACTATGCAAGAAATGCAGAATTTACAGACAGGAAGATATACAAAAGGATTAAGAGAGAAATTAGAGGAAGGAAAAATACTTCCACAAGAAAAACTGTCAGAAGCTTCAAATGCAAATTTGTGTTCATTAATACAAGAGATCTGTGAAAAACACTATATAGACCAAGAAACCTTAGGCTGTTTGGAAAAAGAAGCAACTTAGGAAGTGCGAAAATATAAAGAACAAACTCTGACAATTTTGAAATGTATAAAAAAGAAATACAGACATGAGAAAGAAAGAGAGATCTGACATGGTGCAATATTTATGCAAAGGAGAAAGCCAAACTAATCAACACAAAAAAGGCAGCCCCGAAGATGTTCGAAGAGAAATACATTCAAAGCATCCAGATATGGAAAATTTCACAATAAAAGAAAATAAGATTACAAATTGGGAGCATAGAGCAGAAGATTAGCAAATTAGAAGCAAAAAAATAAAATAAAATAGAAGATGAAGTTATGGAATACTTGCAAATTGAAGGATTTGATGTAGAAAGTCTAACAGGTCATATCACAGCATGATGGAATAATGAGTCCCCCAAGTAAGGAGAAACAGGAGGTACAGGAGACATCTAAAGAAGAAACAATGGGATTATCTCCCAATAAACATAAAAACAACCTCTGTAACAATTAAATTCAAAGAGATGATTAAAACACATTTCACCAAAACTTGGGTATGCTCTTGTAGCAACCCAGGCTAAGAACACTCAACCTTTTAGCTAATCAGCCATGATCTGGTAAAGATTACTACAAAACACTTGCCTCCACTAAATTATATATCTCAAATGTATTCCTTCAAAACAGGGTCTAAGTTTGCTGTTACATTTTACACTGTATGTTTAGGGACTAAGACTGTTATCAAAAGCACATTACTGAAATTATAAAAACTGTTATAAGTGGTTTCTATCTGTATATCTATTTTAATCACTTATCCTTCTGATTATTTATTTGTTGTAGAGCTTATCTTCCTGGGCCTCTGCTGAAAAAGGACAGCTTGTTCTGTTGGACATTCCCGGTAAACAAATGTAAAATAAATAAAAGAAAATATAGACATGGAAAAGAAAAAGAGAGTTAATATGGTGCAATATTTGTGTGAAGGAAAAAGCAAAACTAATCAATAGAAAAAGATATTTGAGGAGAAATACAGGCAAAGGCATCAGAACATGGAAAATTTTACAATCCAAAAAATAAGAAAACAAAGAGGAAAAGTAGAAAAGAGGATTAGTAATGGAGAAGTTAGAAAAATAGAAACTTAGGTTTTGGATTACCTGCAAAGTGAACAATTTAGTGTAGAAAATTTAAATCAAATGGCATCACAGCAGGGTAGAGCAATGGACACCCAAATTAAGGAGAAATCAGTAGAGTTGGAAGCATCTGATCAGCTGCCATATGAAGATACTTTGGAGCCTTCCACTGGAAACCAGTACAAATGTTCACTTGGAGTTGGACAGGAAGGAAAGGAACAGGAAACTGTGGCAACTCTGATGCAGTCAATGTTGTGGAACGATAGATCAGTGAGTTCCCATATGAAAGAGCAACAGATGACACAGGATGAAATTGAAGAGAATGTGGCACAGGAATATGCCCTGGAACTTTCTGCAGAATGCCTGCAGGAAATCGAGAACAAAAAATGTGCCCTCAGGTTAGAAGAAAATGATCTAAGAGAAGAATTGCTTGATTTAATAGAGATAGGAAGACATATTAAGAACAATGAAAGAAATAGACTACAGAAGGTCAATAAAACCCCACAAGTTAGAAGTTTGATAAAACAAATGAGCACAGTAATTAGGACTATCCATAGAGATCCGTGTCATATAACAGAAGTAAATAGGATATGTTACTGTGCAGTTAAATTAATAACAGATAAAGTCTTACCACAAGAACACAGGGTATTAAGGGAAAGGAAGGGGAGAAATCAAATGCCATCAAGGAATTATTGAATAGAGAAAACTATAATGCAACTAGGACAAGAAGTTTCACTGCTAAAAGAGTATAGAAGAGGGAACAGATCAACCAAAATACTCAGAAAGATAGACGTGATAAGAGAAACATGCAGCATGATAACATCAGGATCTATCATGCACTATCACAAATAATAAACTGAAAATATCATCACAGTCTAAAAACCTTAGACGATATGTAGATAAATAAAAAGTAAAAGTACAAAATAAGGAATTTATTGATGACCCAAAAAGGTTTTATAGAGAATTGGGAAACAAGGCAAAAGGAATTGAAACACCACCAAAAAAAGAAGAAATTGCTACATTTTGGAGAAATATTTATGAAGATCCTGTGGAACATAACAACAATGCTAAACGTATAGAAAAAGTAAAAGAAAAAAATAACAAAGTTCAAAGATGCAGGGTATGAAATGGGATGAAGCAACAGCCAGAGAGACTGAAAAAAGTTAAGAAAAGCTCCTAAATGGAAAACCCCAGGCCCAGATGCATACTGAACTTCTGGCTAAAAGTATTAACATCTTTACATGAAGATTTAGCCATGGGTAAGAACTATTTGTATGTGCACCCTGAACAGACACCACTCTGGTTAACAACAGGAAAAACAATACTCCTACTTAAAAGTGAACCTGCAAGCTACCCTAACAACTATAAACCAATGACTTGCCTTCCGATGATGTATAAACTATACACGGGAATTGATGCTGACAGAGTTTATAATTATTTAGAAGAAAACTCAATCATGGCAATAGAACAAAAGGGTAATAAAAGAAAGTCATATGGAACAAAGGATCATTTGTTGTTAAATTAAGTCATAAAGGAGAACTGCAAAAAGTGGAAAAATGTAAGTATGGCATGGATAGACTACAAAAAAGCATTTGACAGTATCCCATATTCATGGATAAAAGAGTGCGTAAAAATGTATAAAATACACTCTACAATGATTGATTACATTACAGTGACCATGAAACAGTGGCAAACCACGTTGCAGTTAAGCCATGATAAAGGAAAAATTATTATTCCAGGGATAAAATGAAAAGGGGGGATATTCCAGGGTGACTCTTTGTCATCGCTGCTCTTTTGTCATGCCCTTAACCCATTAAGCTATTTACCAGATTAGGTTGTGGCTACAATCTGGCTTCCAGAAAACAACAAAGTGTAAAGACTTCTTATCTTCTTTTTGTAAATGGTTTAAAACTGTATAGTTCATCAGATGAGGAATTGCAAGCACAACTGCAAATGGACAAAACTATTTCAGATGATATAAGGATGTCATTTAGCCTTGATAAATGTGCAAAAGCAACCTTTAAAGCAGAAAAGCTGCAGCACCAAGAAACATTCAGTTTGAGATAAGAATGTGATATAAAAGAACTTGAGCAAGAGGGGATTGTACAAATATTTGGGAACTGATGAAGGATGAACAATAAAACATGAACAAATGTGAATAAAACGTAGTAAGAAATATTTCAGAAGACTTAAATAAGTACTGAAAACAACATTGACATCTAGGAACAAAGTCTGAGCTACAAGCCAATTTCTTCTTCCTGTCCTAAAGTACAGTTTTGCAGTGATTGACTGGCCCCAGAAGGTGTTGGACAGGTTGGAATGGAAAACAATAAGGATGATTCATGCTCATCAAATAATTTATAAAAATTAGTGTATACCAAGATTATATATTCCCCATTCTGAAGGAGGTGTGGGCCTCCTCAAAACTGATTACATATATAGCTCTGTAATCTTGGGACTGCATACATATTTGCTAACCTCACAAGATCCAAACATGGTGAACATTTAGAAACATGAGGAAAATAAGTCTAAGATGATTTCTCTGCTTAGTTTAGCAGAAACATATTGGCATCAATCAGGAATGGAAATCAAACCAGAAGTAGATAAAAATCAGGCAGCAACTGAATGAGTCAAAAAAAAAGTACATAAGGTGAAGGTTTACATGAGAAGGTAAGAACTGTGGAAGATGCATAAATATAGTTGCACGTATAGGAAACTCTTGGAACAACTTCATGTGGATCAGGATCGAACAAAGGAATGGTTAAGGATTGGAGAATTTAAACCAAAATATGAAAGGTTAATATTGGCAGCCCAAGATAGTAGACTATGTACATGTTGGCTTACAAAGTCCATTGAACATGTGGGAGAAACAGACAAAAACAGACAAATGTAAGTTTTGTAAAACAGAATTGGAAAGAGTCACATATCTTGTTGCTGGTTGTGATATACTAATGGCAGAAGGACTGTTTACTGAAAGGCATAATAATGTGGCAAGATTATTGCATTGGGGGATTGTGCAAACATTATAAAACTGAAGTAGCTGAAAAACACTGGAAACATGAGCCACAAAGCATTATAGAAAATTATGACATTTATATCACTTGGGAACACCCGTTGCTAACAGTTCAAAAAACAGACGCAGGAAAACCGGATATAGTAGTGCATGAAGAAAAGACAAAAGTAACATTGATCATTGAAATTGCTAGATCCAGTGACTATAGTATCATATGTACAGAAAGACATACATAAAGTCATAAAATACCAGAATTTGCAGGCAGAAGTAAGGGCAATGTGGAAGAAGGACCCAGACAGTGTCAGCAGTAGTAGAAGCAACGGTCTTATAAAAAGAATTTACAATCGATACATGTAACTCTGTAGGAATTGCAGAAGGAGTCATTACTGGGCACATTGTGTGTGCTGCAAAGAGCACTTCTGGCTAACATCAAAGATTGAAACAATACTAATTTCATGAACTTTAATCATACGTTGACTTAGGAATGGGCATATTAGAAACCCCAAACACTTGGAAAAAGTAAAAAGAGAGCTGCGATGCCAACTTCAGCTTGATTCAGGTGGCCCAGTGAGTCCTTAGGTAGGACTGTACAATGTTAGGAATGGATAATGAGATGCATTATAACAGCGTGTCTCAGAATCTTATCATCTGCTCTTATCATAACTAAACCGAGTGATTCAATACTACAGCATTGTGAGGTACTAATTTAGGCTTGATTCAAATTTGATGAAGCAAAAGAGAATGACAGACACTCTCCAATACACTACTCCAAACCTTGCAGAATCTTATCGTTGAGGTAGCTTTTCTGTAACTGCTTTGTGATATAAGTATTATACTGCATTATACTTCACATAATTGTAGCATTCGGAATTATTTGTATCATGTTTTATATAACATTTTCAAAAAAAAGAATGCTACAGTTCTTCTTTAATAAAATCCTTCAAAAATGTAATATTAATCAGATTCAGAAGTAAGGCATTTGCAAAACTCAATCTTATATTTTTGATGTAAGCCAGAGTGAATATCAGGATGCACTGTATGAAAATCTATGGCACTGTGTTTTACATCTCTTATTATATCGGATTTTGAAATGAATTAAGGGCCTCTATCTTCTAACAAGAACCCTTCTAAATGAAAGATGCCTCTGATTACTTACAAAACTAAAGACTTCAGTAAACCTTACATGGCTCGCTAAAACTGTGCACATGTCGCTGTACAATGGCACATGCTAGTGAGCTGATTTGTATTCAGTAAGCATCTCTACATGATGTGTAAGGCTGCACAAACACGGTAAAATTGGGCATTCTAATTTTTTATTTTTATTTTTATTTTACATTTGTTGACCGAGCTATCTATAATTCCAGAGTGGGGGATGGTGTTGAAAGCCTTGGCGAGACCTAGAGAGGCTGTTTGAACCACCTTACCCTCATCTACAGCTTTGGTGACCACTTCAAAGAAGTCTATCAGGTTTAGGAGACATGGTCTGCCTTTTACAAACCCGAACTGGGTAGGGTCCAGAGTTTGGAGATTATTTATCTATTATTTATTTATTTAATTTTTTTATTTTACATTTGTTGACCTGGCTAGTCTAACTGGATATATGTCCATTTTCAGTAGAGGCCCGAGGAGAAAAGCTCCAAGACGTATGCAAAATTACAAAGAGAAAATACAAAAATACAAAAATACAAAAATACAAAAAAAGAAAATACAAAAAAAAGAAAATACAAAAAGGAAAATAAAAAACTATACTTTTTTTTTTTTTTTAGTAATAGCAATAGGTAACATTTTTATAACAATATAAATTTGAATTACAATTATAATTACAGCATAAGGAGCTGAGTTGTATGCTAATTAATCAATTCAAGATGGCAGAGCTATTCAACAAGCTATAAAGCAATCATGTACACTTAATGTAGCCTTTTGCCTTATATTCCAAAATGTATTGGAATATAGCCACAGAAACTACACTTGAGGGGAAAATGTTACTGGCTGCTGCAGCTTTTGTTCATGCAAATGTGCAACAGGCTCAATTCTATGCTGCTGTTGCTACTGATAGACCTCAGGCATGGAGGAAAAGGGTATTTAGACCCCATTTAACATTTCTTGGTCAGCATTAGGTGGAAATAGTAGAGCACTATGGGGTGGATAGAGATACACACCAGGAACTCTGCAACCACTGTCATCCTCACCTGAGAGCAAGGGCAAACCAAGGGGAACCAATACCTGTGGAGACCAAAGTATGTGTAGGACTTACAATATTAGCTACGGGAACATCTTAGAGACCCACAGTCATCATGCTGGGGGTGTCACAGGAGTCAACATCCAGAATTTTGCACCAGTTCTTGAATGCTATGCTACAGCATGCCAGTGACTACATATACTTTCCCTCTGCCCCTGAGGACAGAGCTTGAACTATGCAGAATTTCTACCCTGTAGCACACTTTCCTGAAGCCTAAGGTGCCATAGACTGAATGCAAATTGAGATCAAAGCACCACCAGGGGAACCAGGAAGTGTCTACATTATTAGAAATGGGTTCTATTCTATTAACTGCCAGGTTTTGTGTAATGGTAAGGGAATCATGCTGAATGTGTGTGCTGCAAACCTGGCAGTTACCATGACTCCCATATCTGGCAAAACTTTCAGATCTTCCAGAGGTTTTCTAGGCATAATCCCCCTCAAGGCCTTCTTGTGTGGGATGCAGGGTATGCAATTGAACCATGGCTGATGACACCTATCAAAAATTTGCACAGCACCCAAGGAGGAATGCTATATTGAAGCACATGATCAGACAAGAAACATCATAGAGTGTGTGTTTGGGCTGCAGAAGTCATGGTTTTATTATGTAGATACATCAAGGGGTGCTCTGCCGTATGATCCCAGTACTTGTGCTGGAATAATCACAGTCTGTGCTGTTTTACACAATATCATCCTGTGAAAACAGCTGCAAAAGGAACACCAAGGGCTAGGAGAAAACATTCTACCACCACTGGCAAGGTCACCCCACCCATATGCAGGTGAGGAGTCAGAGGGGGAACCACCAGCTGCTGTGGGTGTAGAGAGATGTAGGCATGCACAATATGCCCTCACCCTGGCCAAGAGGCAATGAATAGTACACAGGCTGACCCCTTAAGGGGTACACCTTTCATCCTATGGTCGTAAATACAGTACAATTGATGCCATGCAACACTCAAACCCTTTACTTATCCTATGTAATGACTGTGTACTGATAGCATCAGACAGAGTCACCCTCAAATGACAACAGTTGTATCTGCAGGACTATCAAGGTAAGTGTTGAACCTGTAATAGAACAATAAATGTGAAAGAACATGAATTGCAGATACTTTCATACTGTTATTTGTAAATGTACCTAAGTAGAATTTGTGTGAGTTGTCCAGCAATGACATGAATGTGTTACATGACTGACTTCTGTAATAAATATTTCTGCAGTTTATCAGCTAACATGACTCATGCATCTAAAAATACACCCCAGTATAGAAAAATCAGTCCAAACTCTACTTATCCCTGCATTCTCACAAGTTAAGTAATAAGCATGACTGTCATATCAATGATTTCAAGGTAGGAACAACAGCACTAAACTGTTATAATACATCAGAAAATAATTTCCAGATAACATCACCAATACATATCCTAAGCACTCATATAGCTTTCCACCTTCTGCATCAGACAATATAAAAATGCAGTGCTGAATCAAAAAGATAGAAACAAGGCGATGGCACAATTACCATCATCTGCATAGGCTGGGGGTGGGGACAAGAAGCCATGGCTGACACCAAAGTAGTGAGTGAGTGTGAGTAAGAAACACAGGTAAGCAGAAATGTATAGAATATCAAAAGGCCACTGAGACAGAATGAACTGCAACCCACATTAACATCTCATGTAGCTAGTACATATGGTTGTCTGTATGGACACTCTATGTGAAATGTGTGAGTGAGTGTCTAAATGAACACAGACGAGCTTTGTGCTAGCAGTATGTCCTTGCATCTGCAAGCCATGCATGGTAGAGGTATCAGTTCATTATTTTCACCCCGACCAAGAGAAGTAGTACTGCCAGAAATTGCACTGGCACATCCATGCCCCATGGTCAGATGTGGTGGTACTACCTGAATGTGATTGATGTCTGCTGGATGAGCTCTCCTCATGACTACACCCAGGTCCATGACTCCATTGCCAACCACATCTGGGTGTGGACACCTTAACTACTGATGGAGCAGTACAAGTAGTGTCACTACAGGAGTGGGATCAGGCACAGCCACATTGGCTAACACCAGATGATGTTGCAGCCCTTTGGCCATGTGGATGCTGTCTCCATCCCAGCAGATGTTACATCACAGACACTACCTATTCCATTGTGGCATTCATCTGATCCAGTGAATCGGCCACACAGTAGAGACAGTCATGCATGACAGCTTGTGCCACATTTAGAACCCAAAGCATGTCTGCAGAGTCCCTAGTGGAAAGTGCCTGTGCCTCCATGGTGGCCCTAAACATACACTGAGTGGCATGTAATGACACACCAACATCGGGTGGAGGACAGACAATGGGCCTCCTCTGAGCAACCTTACCAACCCTTCCTTCATGGCACCTTGCTCACACTTTGGCAACAGAGTCAGCCAGCACTGAAACCACTATAACCACACTACCCTGATCAACTGTGTCACCCTCAACCTGTCCACTATCGGAAGCCTCAGTGGAATGAGTATGTGTAGGCATACTGAATGTATCAGAAGGAAATCCGTGGGAAGTGTGAGTCACAACCTCAGTGTCAGATTCAAACTCTGCACCCCCGACTACCTCCATCTGGCCACCATCATCATCAGAGCTTACTGATACTCAGACATCAGGTGATAGGAGTTCTACACTTCCACTGTAAGGATCATCTGTGAAAATAAGCAACAAACTCAGGAGCAGAATCACTAGTTCCATAAATATTAACCAAAATATCTGAACAAAAAGTAACACAGTTTGCTTAATTGTAAATGCTACAGCAATACAGTCATTCGTTACACACTTCTCACACATACATATATATATATATATATATATATATATATATATATATATATGTGTGTGTATGTATGTGTGTGTGTATTTGTGTGTGTATAAATAATGCTTAGTAAGAACAAAAACAAAACAAAATTCTTACCATGTTCAGGTGCATCAACACTTTGCATGGAGGATGTGCCTGGAAGAAGTGAAGCAATGATAAGATGGCAATTAGTCATCACAGTGGGAGTAACACGTGTACAGTGAATACACAGCCACCTATATGTCCCTGTAAGAAATAGATCTAACTGAAACTTGTCTAAACCATTCACTCACACCTATGTCTACTGAACAACTCTTTTGTATAACTATATTGACTTATTAATAGCTACAGACAGAGAAAAAATGTATCACAAGCAGCAGCAACAAAATTATATTTTAGTGTACAAGCCAATGTAACGTTGTTATATGTAAGCCTACCCAGAAGCTTCATTTCCTATATATTGTCAGACATTGTGGTGGTGCTGCGGTAGCGTTGTTGCCTCACAGTAAGACGCTGTCCGGTTTGATTCTCAGCTAGAGCATCTTCTGTGTGGAGACATGCGTGAATGGGCGTACCTTCATTGAAGGTTTTGCATCAGGGCTGGTAACTCGGCACATAAAAATCAACTACCAATCATTAGCGGACCGGAGTTTCGCTGTGGCGACCCCTAACCGGGAAAAGCTGAAAGACACAACAACAACAACAACTCCTGCATCACACCTGAGAATGCATAAGCCTGGACCTTATAATGTCACACACATACAGGCATAATTGAAGTATATAGCACCAGTCCCTCTTTAAACTGTATATCTGATGACCATACCTGGCAAGCACTTCTGTGGCAATGAGGACTAATCAACTGTGTGGACATTTATGCTTTCTCTTTTACATAGGTTTGAATCCGACCTTGTTGTGTCTTTCAACTTTTCCCGGTTAGGGGTCGCCACAGCGGAACTCCGGTCCGCTAATGATTGGCAGTAGATTTTTACGTGCCGAGTTGCCAGCCCTGACGCCCAACCTTCAACGAAGGTATGCCCATTCATGCATGTCTCCACACAGAAGATGCTTTAGCTGAGAATCGAACAGGACAACGTCTTACTGTGAGGCGACAACGCTACCGCAGCACCACCACCGCAGTTGAATCTGACCTTGTACAAATGACTTTTAGCACTGTGAAGGTCCCCACAAAATATGTGCAAAGCCATCTCATTGATCCCTCCAAAGTCATGGCTTAAAAGCCAAGTAATTTAGCATTCCAGTGTTGACCAGTACACAAAGTGTGACCAGGTGTAGCAGCACACATAGAATTAATTAATGGAACCTTAAAATTATCAATGCTGTTTCATAAACTCTCTTCCTGTTTGGTTGTCAATGTTTCTATCCACTTAACATTGCAAAACATGGTTGTGTATGTTTGCACACGTCATAAAATGAGATATCATAAATTGGCAGGAAAACACTTGTACTGTTGTTGGAGGATCTTTGCAGACATGGCAGGAGATAGGAAGTTGGCACCAAATTCAATGCAAGAAGGTGGAATGTGGAGGCATCCAAAATATTTGTTGCACTCCTTGTGAAGTGCTCCAGCCATGAGCTGCTACAGGGGAACTATACTGGGACACAGTATAAGGCTGAGGCTTTTAACAACCTAGTCAAGTCTGTCCCAGTGCAACTGGCATACCACACACTGGGGAGCAATGCAGGCACCATTACAGTGATGTGAAATAGCACAGACACAGCTCAACCAGTGGCTGGATGAGTTTAGAACTACTGACACTGTACAGTTGTGTAAGTATACAGATAAAACAACTTCAAATGTTATGGAAATCTCTATATAGCCATGACTGGTATGCATAATGTTTTCATGTCTCTTTTTCTCAGTCTCCTTCATTTTACAGCTGCACAGGATGTTTCAGTAAACAGACTGAAAGATTGGAGAGACTCATGGGGCAAGGGGTATTTATGCAGCTCAAATGAACATTATTGTATAAGATATACTGGTATTCTATAGATTAGTAGCAACTTAACATGCATATCTTACCAGGAAAAACAAGCATGCATGTTTTCTTCTGGAGCTCTTGGTAATTGTATTAGGCAAGTGTGGTACTGTATTCAGAGTCAGTGGGTTCAGTTCTCTCGAGTAACCTCTACATTCACATTTAACAAATATTATTTTTAATTTTTAATTGCAGCAATATTGGCATTGATGCCACATTGTTAATTAAGTTAATCTGTAGTGCCTTTAAAAGCAGATATGGAATACCTACATATTCCAAAGATTACTTGTAACAATTCACAATCCTTGTTGGGAATGGAAAAATGGTATAGCTAATATAATAATAAAACTGTATTTATTGTAATAAACCATGAATGTGACATATAATGGTTCTAATGATCTCTTTTATTTTTTTGTCTCATTCCACTCCTTATGTCTTTTTTTTTTTGTTAAGTGGAAACACATCATTATGGTAGGCCAGCCACTGCTGCTCAATTTGCTATTCCTCCACCAGCTGCTGCACCAACACCCAGCACCTCTGGGATACAGCTCAGAAGCATTGCCTCTGCAGTTCCTGAACTACCCAGCCAATCCACATCGAGTAACAATGCCCCAATTGCTGTTGCATTGGTACCCACCGGAGTATTGATGGAGACAGTGATTATATCACCTGCCAGGAGCTGCTAGGGTTGGTGCATGATGTTATAAAAACTGGCAGTGGTGCCCACATCTACCACATGGAGAGTTTGCTCATTAGAATGGAAAAGACCTCCCAGTGTCAAGCAGTCTCACAGGGAACCGAGGAAAAGGACAGTGATGTAGTTCTAAGGATAAGGACTAGATTCTCATTGTTCCCATGCTTGCTGAGTATGTGCCTCTGATGTCCCCTACCTATCCCAATCATGGTGCCCCCCAACCTTTTCTGTCCATCACCATCTCTGTGTCTGTCTTGTTTGTCCTGTTTATCTGCACCTGCTTCCTCACCTGCCATACCTACCTGCCCCTGACATTCCTATGTCCCTTTGCCAACATACCTCTCTTCTTCAAACCCCCCCTCCAAAAAAAAAACACATAGGCACCTGTCCCAAAAAAATGCTCCATATATATCTCTCCATGTCAAATATGGATCGACACACTTGATTGGCTATACCACATTACTGCATTTTGTCAACCATCTGTCTTGTGGTGACAGTCAAACTTCATACCATTCTCTATGCATGTTCACATTATGGTGTTGAAGAAGTAGATATTTATGGTCCTGTCTTAATTCCTTATTGCAAATTTCTTTGCTGCTTCCCCTTTGGTCTTTCATCTACTTATCCCCTCCCAATTTTACTAGTTTCCTCTGACCCCCATTTTCACACCTTTAATCTGATTAAAAAATAGAGTCACACACCAAAATAAAACAAATGGTGGATACCAAAATCAAATAAAATTCAGAAAAAAAGCCAGCAAATACAGAATCACACACCACACACAGGGTCAGAAATGGCCCATAAAAAAGTCTTCACTTTTTATCTTCTGCATTTGCACAGAGTTTGGCATTGCACACCAGTAACGAGTGGTGGTGAATAGCTCTACATGTCCTATGTCAAAACTGAGTGTGCTTTTGCAATCAGCCTCACTAGTCTGGTTATTCCACACAATGCTACTTAAACATGCTGTTCTAGAGAAACATGGAGTTAAAGCAGAGTAAATATTTGAAACATTTACACTTACAGTTCTTTAGATTGCTGAATGTAACAAAATACAACTTCCTATGAGTAGTGTTGATCCAGTTCTCTGGACTGAAGTTTTATTTTTTTGCCAGTAGCATCAAGGGTTTGATTCTAGATGCATTTCATATAATTTGTTAGTGTGATGTTATATGTGTACATGTTTAATCAGCCACATCTCAAATTTTGCCACACTCTTATGGAGATATACTGAATATTGGCCAACAATGAGTATCTGAGGTGACATCAATCCCTGAAACTATCACATATTTATCCAACACTGTTCTGCTTGTCATAAGTGGGTTGTCCTTCTCTTAACCCTTCTTTACCCTTATGTCACTCACTTAATGCTATACAGGATGGCAGCTTAATAATGAGAGCAGAACCTAAGCATGTTCATGAATGTTCCATTACACCTAACATTGTGCAGCACAGCCATTTAATAATGAGAGCAGAACCTAAATATGTCCATGAATGTTCCATTACACCAAACATTGTACAGCACAGCGATTTAATAATGAGAGCAGAACCTAAACATGTCCGTGATTGTTCCATTACACCAAACATTGTACAGCATGGCCATTTAATAATAAGAGCAGAACCTAAACATGTCCATGAATGTTCCATTACACCAAACATTGTACACCCCTGCCATTTAATAATGAGAGCAGAACCTAAATATGTCCATGAATGTTCCAGTACACCAAACATTGTACAGCATAAACCCTAGTGGATTTTTCCCTGTGTTTTTTTCCTGGCCACAGTACAGGCAACACGGGTTTGAGGACATTAACAGATACCCTGCAACACTAACTATCTGTCTGGAAGCCACCATTTTAAGCTTAAAATAATACCACTGAACCCTACTGGATTTTTCCCTGCAGTTTTCTCCTGGCCACAGTACAGGCAACACAGGTTTGAGGACCTTAACAGATACCCTGCAACTCTAACTATCTGTCCGGAAGCCACCATTTTAAGCTTAAAATAATACCACTGAACACTAGTGGATATTTCCCTGCGGTTTTCTCCTGGCCACAGTACAGGCAACACAGATTTGAGGACCTTAACAGATACCCTGCAACTCTAACTATCTGCCCAGAAGCCACAGTTTTAAGCTTAAAATAATACCACTGAACCCTAGTGGATTTTTCCCTGCGGTTTTCTCCTGGCCACAGTACAGCCAACACAGGTTTGAGGACCTTAACAGATACCCTGCAACTCTAACTATCTGTCTGGAAGCCACCATTTTAAGCTTAAAATAATACCACTGAAGTATGTGTCCCAATAAATAACTACTACATAAGCTAATCTTTTAATTAATGCTAGACTTTATAAGCACATCAAGAATTTACAGTGTTTTTTTTGCTAGTCACCACAAAAAGCAGATGTCAGCAGCTCCTATCCTTTCTCTTTGGTTACCCACTATCCTCATACTGTTTCTGTGTATATTCCCCTGTTCTGCACTTTACCCTTTCCTGAATTCATTTCTAGCCTCACTCATAATTGCCTTTCCTAGTGCACCTGCCCTATTTTACTGTCTTTAGACTCTTACATATTAATGTTTTTTTTATGTTTTGCCCTGCTTTTAGCTGCTAATAATACCCCTCTCTCCCCCTCCAAAGCCCCTCTCTATTGTAGCTTATTTTAACCATACAGCACTGGGTTTGCTTCAAGTAAATCTACTTGTGTAGCTTGAGGCCAGTGTCCTTTTGTAAGCTTACTTCTGCTCATATTTTATTTCTTTTTATTTTATTTCTGTGACTATACCTTTTAGAAACGTTATATCATTGTCTCTCAAGCTAGTTTTTCACTATCTTTTTCTGATTGTTTCTATGATTTCATCTTGACCAGGGTGCTAGCCCCGTTCCATTCTCCCTCGCTACACTCAGGCTCACTTTTCTCCCCTACCCTACCCCCATTCCCACCCACCCCATTACAATTACCTTTATACCAAACTATCCCTCCCCTTCCTGTCCCACTGGCCACTACAATTCCACTTCCTGCCTATTGCCACAACCACCTTACTTTTCTGTCAATCTTGTCAACACCATGTCCTCTATACCACTGTCTCTCTACCTACTCTATCTGACCATATTTTATTCCAACATGTATTATTTTCTAATATCTTCTACACTACTCCTTATTCTCTCTATCTCCACCTCTAACCACTCCAATCTCTCTGACGCACTCCTATGTTCACCAACTTCTGACTCATACAACATATATCCAACTACTTCATCTTTTACTATCTCCCCTAATCTCTTTACTACCTCTACCTCAAGTCTGTATAAACTATCCATAATACAGGATTTTAAACCTTCCCACAAAGCTAAGTCAAAACTATACAAACTCCATCTAGCATCTACTACACACTTTCTCCTCACTAAAAACCTACTTTGTTCTGGAGATATCCATCCCAACCCTGGCCCCTCTTCTCTACCCAAAACTACCTCTACACTGCCCCATCCTACTCCTCTAACAGTCACCAACCTCAGTCACAACAATCATCTCCATCCAAATACTTAACTATTTACTCATTGAATATTCAGAGTCTAGCAAATAAAGTCACTGAGCTGCACTTATGGATAGCTCTCAATACCCCTCACATCTTCTCCCTATCTGAAACCTGGCTCAAGCCACAAATCTCAAATAGTGACATACTCCCACCAGGTTATAATATCTTCAGATCTGATAGACCTCTAAAAAAAGGTGGTGGCATGGCCATCCTCTACTCAAACATTCTTAACCTCTCACCATACCCTTCCCCAATTCCTGAATTCCTCCCAGCTGAAATCATCATCCTTAACTGCCATCTGAATCCCCACAAAAAACTTGTAATTGCCTCTGTCTACCTTCTTCCTGGTAAAAATCTGCACATTCTTGAAAACATCCTATCCTGGTTCTCCCACAACATACCATATGAGACACTTATCCTTGGTGATGTCAACATTGATTGGTCCAAACTCACAACTGACTCCCCCCAACTTTGTATCCACCTATACGGCTTCCACCAACTTATAACATCTCCCATTCGCTTCCATAAAAATTCAACTTCCATCTCCATCATAGACTGGATCTTTACCAATTCCCCCCACCAATACCACAATCCCACCACCTTACCTGACTCCCTCAGTGATCATCTCTCTACCACCATCTTAAGACACTATTCCCATATTCCTAAATCCCACCTTATCAAAGACTGTTGAAAATAATCGACTTTCAATTCACCCCAATTTAACTCCATTCTCCACAACATAGATTGGTTCATCCTAAAACACCACCCCCTAAATGATGCTGTAAGCACTTTCAATAGCATTTTCATGAATACTCTAAACTCCTTAGCTCCCTCTAGGAAGATCAGATTAAAATCAAACCATGCTCCCTGGCTCTCCAAAGAGACTAGGTCCCTTATGAAACAAAGAGATCATGCTTGGAAAACCTGGACTAAAACTAAACTACCTTTTCTTCAAAAATACAGACAACTGAAGAACCTTGCAAAAAAACATACAACTGATGACAAAAAGTTATACTATAGCTCTGTTCAGCTTAACAATAAATCCAATCCTCGAAAATTTTGGTCAACTCTCAACAACATCCGCTATCCTGGAAAGCCCTCTAATCCCTCTCCAAACCCTAACTCTTCCTCTCAGGAAACAGCTACCCTCCTGAATAAACACTTTATCTCTTCCATCCAAAATCTGGTAACCTCTAAGCCAAACTCTACTTCGACACCCACCTCTCCAAGTCCCACTAACACAACTTTGTTTTCTTTTTTGCCACTTCCCATTAATTACATCAAATCTCTACTACTCAAGCTAAAACCTTGCTCTCCTTCCACTGACAATCTATCTCCTACTTTCCTCAAACTTGCTGCTGACTCAATTGCCTATCCTGTATCTATACTAATTAATCGATCTATTCTGGAATCAACTGTCCTCACCCTTTGGAAATCTTTCTTCACTATCCCTCTTCATAAAGGTGGAAACTCCACTGACCCCTCAAACTACTGACCCATTGCCATTCTGTCTGCCTTCTCCAAGATATTAGAAAAATGTATTCACTCACAGCTTCTCAATCACCTCCTCACACACCACTTACTTACCCCTACCCAACATGGATTTCGTCCTCACCACAGCACCACCACTGCCCTTATCTCCTTCATTCATATCATTGCAGAGGCCCTAGACAACAATAAACTCATTTCCTGTCTCTTCCTAGATCTCTCCAAAGCCTTCGATACTGTCTCTCATCCTCTACCACTATCCAAACTCACAAATCTCCACCTATCCCCCTCCACACTTGCCTGGTTTAATAGTTACCTATCTGGCAGGGAACAATCTGTAAAATGGGTCTCATCCTCCTCACCTTTCCTTCCCATCTCCACTGATGTTCCCCAAGGTTCCATCTTGGGACCCCTTTTGTTTAACATCTTCAACAATGATCTCTACACCTCATACAAAGAATCCTCCCTTATTCAGTATGCCGACGACTCCACACTTATATCCATCTCAAATAACATTCCTGAACTACAATCCCTGACCCAACAGGCCCTACTATCCACTGAAAAATGGCTCTCTCACAACCTATTGATCCTAAATCCCAAAAAGATCAAACTCCTACTTTTCCTTCCCCGTTCTCTTTCTCATCACAAAACCTCATTTTTTATTACATCTTCTAACAATGCAAACATCCAACCTGACACCCACACAAAACTCATAGGGGTCATTATCGATGATGAACTCAAGTTCAACCTACACATACTCCAATGTATAAAAAAAAACAAACCAGAAACTAGGTCTGCTATATCAGAACAAAAAATTCCTAACCCCTGAATCTAGACTTACCCTGGGCCAGGCACTCCTCCTCCCCTCCCTCTTATATGCTACCCGAGTTCTTACCAATATCCAGGCCTCCACTCTAAACAAACAACAGACTTACCATAAAATAGCCAGATTCATTACTAACTCCCCATACAACCCACACCACTGCATTTCTTTAAACTCTATACAATGGCTTGAACTTCCCGAGTTTCTGCTATCTTATCAATTTCATATGCTACGCTCTATTTTTTATAAACCCTCCTTCTGTCCATCTCTATCTTCCTTAGTCTCCATCTACATCCCATCCCAGACCCTCCGTACTTCTAGCCAACAATTACTTGATATCTACCACCCAAAAAGGTCAGTAGGCAAACTACTCTACAAACACTCCCTTGCCCATGCTTGGAACAAACTTACCCTTGACTTACGTTCAATCTCCCACACCTCACACTTTAAAAATGAACTAAAAACTTATTTTCTCAATTCCAGAACCTGCCCTTGCCATGACCCTACCAAGTCTTCCTTCCCTTTATGTACCCTCAAAAGGACCATACTTAGTACCTCATTACACCTCTCTCTCCAATGTGTCTACTATGTATTTGCATAATTTTATACAAACAAAAAATGTTTATTGTTGACCTATTGAACTATATCAATGTAAAATTACTTAGCTTCTTTTTAATGCAACTTTAACTTTATGCATGTGACCCAACATATATATGAATTGTTTTGCTATAACTGCTATTATATCAATATTGTTTAAAATTGCACTTGTTTTAAAATGTATTACTGGAGCTTTTCTCCTCGGGTCTCCACTGAAAATGGGCCACAAGCCCAGTTGGACAAACCTGGTTAACAAATGTCAATAAATAAATAAATGTAACAATGAGAGCAGAACCTAAACATGTCCATGAATGTTCCATTGCACCAAACATTGTACAGCATGGCCATTTAGTAATGAGAGCAGAACCTAAACATGTCCATGAATGTTCCATTACACCAAACATTGTACAGCACGGCCATTTAGTAATGAGAGCAGAACCTAAACATGTCCATGAATGTTCCATTACACCAAACATTGTACAGCATGGCCATTTAATAATGAGAGCAGAACCTAAACATGTCCATGAATGTAACATTACACCAAACATTGTATAGCACAGCCATTTAATAATGAGAGCAGAACCTAAACATGTCCATGAATGTTCCATTACACCAAACATTGTACAGCATGGCCATTTAATAATGAGAGCAGAACCTAAACATGTCCATGAATGTTCCATTACACCAAACATTGTACAGCACGGCCATTTAATAATGAGAGCAGAACCTAAACATGCCCATGAATGTAACATTACATCAAACATTGTATAGCACAGCCATTTAATAATGAGAGCAGAACCTAAACATGTCCATGAATGTTCCATTACACCAAACATTGTACAGCACGGCCATTTAATAATGAGAGCAGAACCTAAACATGTCCATGAATGTTCCATTACACCAAACATTGTACAGCACGGCCATTTAATAATGAGAGCAGAACCTAAACATATCCATGAATGTTCCATTACACCAAACATTATACAGCACGGCCATTTAATAATGAGAGCAGAACCTAAACATGTCCATGAATGTTCAATTACACCAAACATTGCTATGTGTATGTTCATTTCTCATTGTATTCATCCCTTTACTCCCACCCCTCTTTGCATGTGTGTATCCATTATGTTGATGGATGTATATGTCATCTCATGGTTTCTGCATACTGACATGACCCTGCTGATGGATAATATTTACAGTATTTATTCATTTGACATTTGTTAACCAGATTAGTCCAACTGAGCCAGAAGCCCATTTTCAGTGGAGACACGAGGACAAAAGCTCCAAGTACAATATAATGCAAAAAAGTTTGAATGTATTTTTGACATTAAACATTACAATAAAATACAATAAAAATGGGTGGTCACACAGAGTAGAACAGATATAAATTGAACTAAGATTACGTAGAGGTTTGAGAACAGAATAAAACAAATTATATACAAATTGATGTCACATTGAAAAGCTGATACAAACAAGTTATAAACCGATGTTCTTACATGGCATGTAACTTTGTAAGTAAGGATGTTTGCCTAGACTGTGGCTGCAAAAAGAACTGTGGGTGTTTTACAGACATATATAATTCCAATTATAGTGAGATAGAATTAAGTGAGATTAGAGCTGTGAAAAAAACATAGGTTGCATAGTTATAGAGTAGGGAGTATGTAGAGTCCTGACAGGGACAAGGCCATGAGTTAGATAGAAAGGTTTTTACCTCTGTTTTGAAACTATTAACATGTGTGATATTCCTTACATTAGGGAGAAGTTTATTCCAGGCTTAGGACACTGAGTATTTGCATAAGAGTTTAACAATGTTTTTGCTGGGTTTCTAAATATTAAGGAGATGTTGGTCGGAACTACGGAGGGAATGCTTGGGGCTATAGTAGGAAACTAGAGATCAGATGGAAGGGCAGGCAGTAGGCTTATTAAGTATGGCATGAGTAAATTTTAACTGTGACAGTAGCATTTGTTTAGGGGAATTCAAGCCAGTGTAGTTTATTGAGAACAAGGCAGTGGTGGGAGTTGTAAGGTTCATTATTGGTAGATCTAGCTATTTTATTATACATTTGTTCAAGCCAGGTGATTAAAGTGGTTTGTAGGTTTGTAAGAATTGGATCACCATAGAGTTGGCAGGGAAGGAGGAATGCTTGAGCAAGAGATTGTTTAGAAGCTGGGAAATAAATTTTTGTTTCTATAAAGTAGTCCCAATTGTTGATGCATCTTTTTAATGCACTGTTGAATGTGAAGGTTGAATTTTAATTGATCAACTATGGTACCAAGGGGTTTGGTGTGAGATTTTGCTTTGATAGTGGTGTTATCGAGTGAAGAAATAGGGAAGGTGGTTTTGTGATGGGAAAGTGATTTTGGTAGGAAGAGAAGGAGGTTTTTTTTTGGATTTAAAATTAGTTGGTTTTCTGTAAGCCATTTTTCAATAGAAAGGAATGAGTTTTGAGTAAGAGAGTGAAAGTGGGAGATGTCAGAGAAGGAGATGAGAGTAGAGTCATCAGCATACTGTATAACTGAAGAGTGGCTGCAGGCTGTATGGAGGTTGTAAAGTTATTGTATAGGAGGGGCCCCAGAATTGAGCCTTGGTGGACACCTGTCTGAATTGGCAGGAAGGAGGAGTAGGAAGTGTGCCATCTGACAGACTGTAGACTGTTGTTAAAGTAACTGGAGAATGAGAGAAGAGTGGAAGTGAAGAGATTGAGATCAGATAGTTTTGTTGAGATACAGTATTGAAGACCTTTGAGAGGACAAGGAATAAGCAGGATACTAGATAGTTGTCTCTAGCCTCTGAAACAGTATGGGTGAAGGATAGAAGGGCACTACAAGTAATGTGGTTAGGCCGAAACCCATGTTGGGTAGGTTTCAGAAGGTTTTCTTGGAGTAGAAAATTGACAAGCTGTGTATGTATGCATTTTTGACAATTTTTAAAAGTGGAGAATGAATGGGTATGGGTCTGAAAACTGAAGGGTAAGTGGAGTTTCATTCTTTATGTAACGGTATGGTATAGAATGATTTCCAGATGTTGGGAACTGTGGATTCTTGGACTGATCTAGTTACTGGTATGGAAACAGGGTAGGCTATATAGTCTGTGGCAAGCTTGAGAATGTGAGGAAGTAGGTTATCGGTAGAGGGGGGAGCATGGTTTTAGTTTGAGCAGGAGTGATTTGATATAGGTTGTGGGGACGGGTTTTAGGCAAAAGGGGGTTCTATTGGTAAAAGTAGAAGAAGTGATGGGGGATTGGTTTTATGGTCTGACTGAGTTAGTTTGCTGATCAAGTCAGTGAAGTAACAGTTGAGAAGGTCGGTAGTTTTTTGTGGAGTGTTGTTTGGGTAGGGGTTAGAAGTAGTACTTCCAGGGTGAAGAATTTTTTTGATAGTGCTCCAGAATTTTTCGGGATTTGAGTAGTGGTTGGTTTGCACCTTGTTGTAGAATTTTTGCTTGTCCTTGTTATTTTGTTTTTTGGTAAGATTGCTAAGTTATTTGTAATTTTGGAGAGATTGCAATGGATATGGTAATGCTATTGTTAGTGAGTGAATGGATAATTGTAGGAGGTTATTTAAGGTAAGAGAGTCTAGTATGGCATGAAGTCAGGAATGCAAGATAGAAAAGCATTGGAGTTGTTAGGTAGATATGGAGCATGATGACAGAAGACTGTGAGTGAGAGAGTGGAAGAGATATAGGATGAATGCAGGGAGGTATGGTTAGTGTGGGAATAAGTATTGATAATTATTAAGGTGGGAAAATTAAGTTTATTGGAGATTGGAGTGAGCCGAAGGAAGCAAAGGTGAATAGGGCAGGATAGATTTATGTGTGGGCAGACATATAGTAAGAAGGGGGGGTTAAGAATGTATTGTGGTAGGAGATAAGGAAGTTTAAGTAGTAGGGCTGTGGTTGGATATTTGGTGAAGACATTGACAGGTAGTTATAGTAGTAGGGGTGGTGTTATGTCAAGGAGTAAAAAAGATAATGTTAGGGTATGTGAGGATGGATAGGAATGGGGGTAGGGTAGGGTACGGTAATGGAGCAAGCTTGAGCAAAGCAAGGGTGAATGGAGCAGGCCAGAGCCGATCCTCACTTGTCTGTCAAAAAAATTAATCAGTAAGTAGTGGCAACTTTACCCAGAAGTTTATTTTAAATCAAAGGCAGATGAGTAACTTCTTGGGAGCGTTTCATTGGGAAAAGACAAAAATGTTCTGTATAACAATAGTCAATGTAGGAGGAATTATTAAAAAAAAGTTAAGCAATTAGGAAAGGAGATAAGAGCAAATTGGGAGGGAAAAATTCTAACTGTGTCTCAATGAAGTGCGAGGGAGATACTTAAGGTAAGAAATGAAAAGCATTTAATAATTACATTTCAGCAACACTGGGGACTGCTTGAGTCACTGTGTAATGCAGAATACAGATGGTTTAATGTTCTGAGTGTTCGTCTGTAGAGTACCTTGTGTTGATCAGCGGGTTTTTAGGACTTAATCAGTAGTCACATTGGGGGACTGCTTGAGTCACTGTGTAATACAAGATACTAATGGTTTAATTCTCTGAGCATTAGTCTGTAGAGTAGCTTGTGTTGATCAGCAGGTTTTTAGGGCTTAATCATTGCTGCAAAGCAAATTCTTTATCTACAATAGAAAAGCAGGGTTCAGATATTGACACTCACACATCACCAGGGAGCTGCAGGAGGGGGGGGGGTGCTGTGAGAAACAGAGACCTTGATTAAGTAGTTTATCTGTGCTCCAGCAGTGGTCAACTTTTAAAATGTGATGTGGAAACTGTCCCTACTGTGAAAAAGCATAATGTACACATTTTTCAGGATATATGGCCATACACAAATAGTTAGCCTATCTAATGAGTCATAACAATCATTTGAAAAGATTTACCATCCCTTGTAGTTTCTAGGAAGCTGTACAACACAATTAATTTTTGATTTGCAGTAAGGCCTGTAAACAGCTAATAGCTGCACAACTGTGTTAAGGTAGGTATTACTGGTAAAATCTGGGGAAGACACATACTTTGATGTAGTGATTGATAGTCACATTTGCAAACCAGATCACATTTACTTAGCTAAGGCCATCCTGACAACATTTGTAAAAAAAAGCTAAAATATTGAACTGAACCCTGGCTCACCTGAGCTCTGACCAAGAGCTCACTGCTCTTACAGTCTCTGCCACATATAAAGCTAAACATGTGTATTTTCCACACTCAGTACTCTCTAAAGTACTGATGGACACGCATCACTGCTAAGCCTGTTTACAGAAAATGTTTGCTTGGTGCTTAATGCCGCACAATTGGGGAAGGCAATGGCAACAATTATTAATGTAATAAAACTTTGGCGACAGCACTTCAAATATAAACTACACTATGAACATTACAATATCTGTCAACAATTTTTCCCACAATATATCTTGCAAACTACTTAACAAGTTCAGGTTTAATTCATGAAATGTGAATCAAGGATGTAATAACACTTTGCCATTGTCAATGCAAATCATTTTCTCAGTGATGCGCTATGTAAAGAAGTATATAGCATGGCTTACTCTGGTTGCTGCACTGTTATTTTCCATTACATGGCAAGGCATTCATAAACACAAGATAAGAGCAGGGACATGTGTGCTTTATTGAACACACATACTTGCAAATGACATATCAGTGCCTGGGCCATTGTCCAGCAGACTACAGAAGTAAAGGACAATAACTGCATTATTAATTATTATTTGTAATACTGACATTGGACATTGGTCGTCTGTGATTATATTGCATTGATACTGGGAATAATTTCGATGAATGTGGACATCACTTCATTTGACTATGAAGACACATACCTCCACCCTTGCAGTACTGCTGCTTTTAAAGTGTGTGTGTGTGTGTGTGTGTGTGTGTGTGTGTGTGTGTGTGTGTGTGTGTGTGTGTGTGTGCAGAGTCAGAAGAGCTAGACTCCAGCTCCTGCTGCTATCACTCAGGTATCATTTAGAAAATAATTTTACACTGGTACATGACTACACAGCAATTTCGTACAGCCCTCACACCATAGTCTTCTCACCATACACTCAAAGTAAATTTTCACAGTGTTAATGGCACTAGCATTAAGTAGTCTGTTCTCTGATTTCTGTAACTGGTTAGATAGAGGATCAAATCTCATATTAGTCAAATTGTGTATGTGCAGAGCTAGAAGAGCTTGACTACAGGTCCTACTGCCCTCTCTCAAGCATCATTAAGAAAATACTTTTATACTGGTACATGACTCCACATCAGTTTCATACAGCTCTCCCCATATCATCCTTTCTGCATACACTGATGATATAATTCTCTGTAAGTGCATTCTGATACTACTACGGTCAGATTTGTGCCAGGATGCTAGTGTTAAGTACTCTGTCTCTACCTTGTGTAACTAGTAAGGTAAGGGATCACATCTCATAAAAGTGAACTTGTGTGTGTGTGTGTGTGTGTGTGTGTGTGTGTGTGTGTGTGTGTGTGTGTGTGTGTGTGTGTGTGTGTGTGTGTGTGTATTCAGAAGAGCTTGACTGCAGATCCTGCTGCCTGCTCTCAAGCATCATTCAGAAAATACTGTTACGCTGGTACATTATTCCACAGCAATTTCATACAGCCCTCTCCAGGTCACCTTCTCAGCATACACTGATGATATTCTCCCTATAAAGTGCACTCTGATACTGTTAATGTGAGAAATGGGCTGTGGCACTAGCATTAAGCATTGTATTCCCTAGCTTGTCTAACTAATTAGGTAAGGGTTCTACTCTCGCAGCAGTCAAGTTGAATATGTGTGTGTGTATGATCATTAAACTGTCAGTCTGGAGACAATTTGACTCTGGGATGTGAGTTCATATCTGTGTAACACAATCCTCCCAACATCTTTTTCTCAGCATACACTGATGATATCATCCCCTAAAATTGCATTCTGACAGCATTAAACTCAGATATCTGTGATGGAGCTAGCATCAAAAAATTTCTTTTAGCTTGTGTAACTAGATGGGTAGGGGTTCTAATCTCACAGCCCTCAATTTGAGTGTGTGTGTGTGTGAGTGTGTGTGTGTGTGTGTGTGTGTGTGTGTGTGTGTGTGTGTGTGTGTGTGTGTGTGTGTGTGTGTGTGTTCATTCAATTATAAGTCTGGAGTCGATTTTACACTATGTGAGTCCACATCTATATCACACACTCCTCCAAAAAATCTTCTTAGCAGACAATAATGATGTTATCCTCTTTAAAGTGCACTTTGACACTGTTAAAGTCAGACATCTGTGGTGGTGCTAATCATATGTTGTATGGAATCCACCTTGTAAACCTACACAGGTGTTGCATTTGAATTTGACCTCAATCACCTTATGTGTGTGTGATTAATGGTGTATTACAGTCATTGTATGATGTTTTGAATCTCTTTTCAATTGACTCCCACTCAGGAGGACATTTCACATAGCCCCAATGAATCCAATGTCCCCTGTTCCTCTCTATACAGATAATATCCTTGCTGTGGAACACTGAGGATGTTATCAGCTCAAAGATGCATACAGACATTGTAAAGCCGAGCATCTACATTACCCTGTGCAAGCCATCTCCAGTCCACTGGATGTGTGATTAATAATTCTGTCATTTGGTGTTGCACATGTCACATATGGACAGAGGCAATCTGTAATAAAATCAAACACATACACACGTATGCACATATACACCTAATATCTTCCATCATATAGATATAGCAATTTTGTTTAAATGGCATGATAATGGTTAGGATTTTATGTGCTCTCGACCATTTGCTCAGTAATGCCTTGTGACCCTCTGAAGAGTGCACATATCAACATTGTTGCCATCCATGTGTGTTATGTTGAGCTGTGAATGCACTGTAGCCCTACAACAGTCTATTCTAGTCTGTTATTTGAGCCACTGTATTAATGACCACTGCTGCCATTTGGTTACATGTTCCTCCCATAACAGCTGTAGTAATATGGCTCCTGATAATTATTGACAGGGGATGATGCTATGTGCATTGTTGCATTACTAAGGCATGTGTTATTGTAGTGGAGTATATCAACATTCTACACAGTTTTCATTCAACCATCACTGTGACAACTGCAGTATGGCACAGGTGTGCATAGGTTCATAGGTTCATACTAGGCTATCTGCCCTAGGGCATTTATAAGCCTAGCCAGAGTGTGTTTGGCTTTCGCCACCCATTTTAAATTAATTTTGCTATGCCTTTTTTTGAGGTTAGTATACTGTGCCTCTGTCTAACAGTGACACAGAAGTGATAGCCGGGGTAAACCTATGATCTCCCATCCACTCATCAAGATTCCTCTTGAAGAGAGTCAATGTGGGACTCTGCCTAACCTGGACTGGGATTTTATTCCAGAGTGAAGGGAGCCTCTGGGTTATGAATCTGTCCCTCCAGCATGTCCTATTTATTTCAGTGCTGAGGTTCAAGTCTCTCGAGCGTAGCTCGATGGGATTTGGATTTTCTGAGGTGCAGCATGTCCATTAATTCCGGGTTGGACATGGCTTTATACGTCAGGCACAGATCGCCTCTGAGCAGGCGGTATGCCACTGAGTAGAGCTGGAGTTTCTTTAACCGGGCAGCATATGGCATCTGTTTGAGCCCTTTGATCCTCTTGGTGAGGTACTTTTGGGGTCTTTCCAGTTGCTGAGGTGTCTGGTAAGGTACATCCCAAAAGGGGCATTGTACTCAATTATGGGCCTGATGAGGGATGAGTAAGAGGTACGATGACCTCCCCTGATCTAGATGTGAATCCCTTCATGATTAGGTGGGCTATATAAAATGTTTTTCTAACCACTTTGGCCACGTGGTTGTCAAATGGGAGATTGCTATCAACTTGGGTCCCCAGGTCCCTAATGACTTCTTCTGTACTTAATGGATTACCACCTATGTGGTAATTTGTGGGCACTTTGTTTTTGCCAAAGGGGATGACTATACACTTTTTGGTGTTTAGCTTGAGGCCATGGCTCTGGCACCAGGTGTCTGTTTCTATGAGGCCCTTTTGGAGGATGCTTGTGTCGGCTGGAGAGTTGATTATGGCACCCAGTTTGCAGTCATCTGCGAACTTGGTCAGCCACAGTCCTTCCATGTTGGCCTGTACTGCCGAGAAATATATACCGAACAAGGGAGGTCCCAGGACTGAGCCTTGAGGGACGCCACTTGTAACTGGTTTGGAGTCTGACATGGCTCCAGCAATTCTAACCATGTGGGTTCTGTCCTTGAGCCAGTTTGCAACCCATCTAGTGACATAGGGGTTTATATTTAAGCTGGTGGGCTTATCTATAATGCCCGAGTGGGGTATTGTATCGAAGGCTTTTGGGAGGTCCAGGTAGGCTGTGTGGACCACCTTCCCCTCGTCAATGGCCTTGGTGACTGTTTCAAAGAAATCGACCAGGTTTAAGAGGCAGGATCTGCCCTTAACAAAGCCAAACTGGGTAGGATCCAGTGTCTGTAGGTCCCCAATATCTTTATTTATGAGGTCCATGATGATCCTTTCCATAGCTTTGCAGACCAAGCTAGTCAGGCTTATGGGGCGATAGTTTCCAGGATCCGTTGAGGCACCACCTTTGTGGAGAGGGACCACTGTTGCTGTACGCCACTCTTTGGGTACATATCCTGTAGTAAGGCTAAGATTGAACAGTAGTTTTATGTTTGGGTTTAGCTCTTCTTGGAGTTCATGTAGGACACAGCCCGGGGCACCATCTGGTCCCATTGATGCTGTGTTTTTTGCTTTGGAGAGGGCGGCTCTTACCTGAGCATCTGAGATGTCAGGGGGGCAGCACTCTGTTGGGATAGATATTTGCCCTTTAGGTGGGGAGAGGGGGGAGAAGTTTGCACTGAACCTGTCAGCTAGGATGTTGGCAATGTCTGTGGGCTTGGTGTATTTTTTGTCATTTTGGACTAATTCTGAGCATATCTGGGAATTCCCACCCAGGTTCCTAACATAACTAAAGAAAGCATTGTGATTATCCTTAGTGTCCTGTGCAATTTTTCTCTCGAAGCTGGCCTTAGACGATTTTATGAGTGCCCATAGTTTTTTGCTAATACTGATCAGAGATGCCTTCCCTTTTTGGGATTTTGCTCTATCATGTAGTAGCTTCCTCCTTCTATTGTATAGTTTGTTTATGGCTGGGGTCCACCAGACAGGACGTCTGCCTTTGGAGGATTGGGTCTTGGTTTTATTTGGGATTGCATGATCCATGCATTCCTGAAGGTGTTCATAGAATGCGTTTATAAAGGATTCTGTGGTCTGGGCCGTATTTTCCATAGGCCCGGGGGCTTTGAAGGATTCCGCCTCGGTTTTGAGGCGTGTGAAATTTGCTTTAGAGAAGTTTTTCACTGTGGTTTTCTGGGCAGGGGGTGGGGTCGGGATGTGATTAGTTTATGGTCTGATCTTACCAGTGAGGGATACACTTCTGGTCTGGAGCATAGTGTCCCCATGTTGGTGATGATCAGGTCCAGTATGTTTTCCCCTCTTGTGGGAGTGGTAACAAGTTGTTCCATAGCATTTGAGTTTATAAATTCTAGGAACCTTTGGTCTAGGGTGTTGGAGCTAGAGTAATGCTCCCAGTCTATGTTTGGGTAGTTGAAGTCACCCAATATAATGGTGTTTGGAGAGACCTTCATATTTTCCAGTATTCTCAGGAAGGCCAAGTGGGGTTTCTGTGTTTGGGAGGGTGGTCTGTAGCAGGCTATAAACTGGAAGGCAGTTTTACCCACAGTTAGTTGCACATGGATAGTCTCTGATGCTTCGTGCTGTGCCACCAACCTGGAGGTGTGGGTATCTTTGACTAATATTGATACTCCCCCTCCTTTTGTGGTTCGGTCCAAGTTTTGGGGCCGAAAAGCATGGTATGAGGTATAACCTGGTAGTGCTGGGGTGCTCTCGGGAGCCTTGAACCAGGTTTCTGTTACTGCACAGATATCGATGTTCTCCATGCTAAGGAGAGTTTCGAAGCGTGCATCTTGAGGTTTAGACTTCTGGCGTTGAGTAGCATTACTCTTAGTTTCTTATCCCTTGTGAGACCTATGGAGGTGGGTTTGTCTTTTGAGCCTTGCCTAAAAAGGCACTATGGGGTAGCAAGAGCCTTTGCCAATATCCAAAGCCCAGGGGTGACAGGTGCAAGCCGTCCCTAGTGAAGCATCGTGGCTTGTCGAGCATGTCATCCCAGGCTGACAGGCATTGGATCCCCTTTGAATGACACCAACACTTAAGCCAATTGTTGAAATTGGTCATCTTGTCTTCATATTGTGGCATCATTCTTGGTGAGGGTAAGATGCTACTCAAGGTCAGGGTCATACCGGCCTGGGCTACATGCTCAGAGAGCTCCTCTATGTCTCTTTTCATGTAGTCCAGGGAGGTACGTCTCAGGTCATTCACACCAGCATGGACAATGACTGAGTCATATTTGTACTTGCCTTGGAGTGACCTGAGTGCTTGTGTTATGTGGCGGATCCTAGCGCCCGACAGGCAGCTCACCGTGACCTTCTCATTGTTCAGCCTGGTGAGCGGGACGTCAGTGTGCCTGACAATAGAGTCACCTATTACAAGTGTATCAGGTGTGTTGTTTAGCCTTAAGGGCTGTGACTGTTCGGCACACTGGCTTTGTGAGCTATGTGTTGCACGTGTTTTGTTTTGGGGTAGCGGTTGCTTGGGTGTCTGCTTTGGAGGTCTCTGCTGCTTAGGCAGATTTTTATTTAGAGCCTCCGAGTATGTTTTTGTGTGTTTATGTGTTTGGTTTGTTGTCGTGGTAGGTCTATGTGAGACTGGAATTGTAGTGAGTGTGGTTTCCTTCTCCTCCTGACTGGTTACGCCAGTACTGAGTTGAGAGAGCTTAGCCTCCAGTTTGGCTATATGGTTGCATCTCTCACATGTGTTGGAATTTGTTGGGAGTAGGAGAGGGTTGTCTGTGTACATGAGGCAGTTGTAACATTGCCTCAAGATTCCCAGATTCACCAGCTGGACCGGAGAGGAGATTGACAACTGACCTTTGGACATGCTAGAATAGTATTGGGAATTCCTTTATAATTGAAAAAAAGGGCCAATGGGAAACAAGGTACTCAAGGGGAGTTTGTGAGGGTGTAGTGCTTTTAATTTTTTAGAGCTGACTTATATAATTGCTTTAGTGAGCAAGTGCATTTGCTGGCATCTGAAAATGTTATCTGATATATTGCAGTATTATGTCATATTGATAACACGGGCATGTGCATCTGTGTTCATCCACAGGTCATATTGCTGTTGTATACACAAACATATGACATGCTAAGATTCACTCATAACCTTGAGGAGCACATTGTATGCACAATTGTGTTGCTATTTACAAGGATTATTCAGGTCTTCCACAGCTGCACTGTGGGCTTGTCAGCTTTTGTGTCATTAAGTGTTCTACATGAACCACATCCACCTCTGTTGTAATGTGTCTATTTATGGCATTAGGGCCCTCATCCACACATTTCCACAGATAAACATATAAGCATGTGATGAACAACTGATGTAATGACATGAGATAAGTTGAGTTGTATGATTGTATTAATGGCTAGCTGACAGATTTAGATCAAACTTCACCCCTCTGTCCCCACCGGTTATTATCCAAAGTATTCCTCAGCCTATTATCTCAAGACAGGAGGTCATCTCTGCCTTCTGTAAGGCCCAAAACATGGCATGAATGGGTCCTGATAACATCTCAGGTTGCCTTTGAAGTAACTTCAAACCTGACCTAGCAGACCCATCTGGATCCCTATTTAAACACAGCCTCCAGACAGGCTATGCTTCACCAGAATAGTGGGCAGCAACAGTCATTCCTCTGCACAAGGGGGAACCATTAACATACACAGGGAATTATAGACACATAAGCATGAATAGCCTCATAAGCAAGGCCATGGAAATATTCATCACAGATCTTATCAACAAGGCCATAGTTAATCTCCAGACTCTGTAACCAATCCAGTTTAGATTTATTAAGTGTAGAGCATGTCTGTTAAATGTGGTTGACTTCTTTGAGAGGGTTACCAAGACCATGGATGAGGGAAACATTGTGCATCCTGCCTAACTTGACCTGGCCAAGCCATTTGACATAATACCCCACTTGAGTATTACAGAGAAACTCTCTCAACTGGGCATAAATGCCTACATCACTAGATGGGTAGCAAAATGGATCGCTGACAGGATGCATACTGTCAAAGTGGGCGAATTCCCCTCTAGAAAGTGGCCAGTCACCAGGATTGTATCACAGTATTCTGTGCTAGGCTCTTTCCTGCTCAGTATTTATTTCTTAGAAGTCAGTCCAAGCAAAGACAGTCTTTGTCTGACTAAGTCTGCGGATGACTGCAAATAGGGGGCAATCATGTAATCCATGAATGATACTGATATACTGCAGAAAGGATTATCTTACATATGATTCTTGCCAGAGCCATGGAGAGAAACTAAATGAAAAAAAAAATTATTATTATTATTCCCTTTTGGAAAGGAAGTACTCCAACTAATTACAATATAGACAGCACCCCTCTAACCGTAGACCCAGTGGTATGTGATCTGGGTATTCAGCTTGATACTAATCTGAACTTCAACCACTCTGCATCTATAGGGGTGAGAAAGTCCTTCTATGTGGCACAATTCATATGTAAGTACATGGCATACAGATCAAAGGGCATTATAATTCCATTGTTCTTGGCCCTCATCGCACAAATATTTGAGTACAATGCACCCTTTGCTATAAACCTAACTAGGCATCTGCAACAGCTGGAGAAAACACAGTGTTTTCTCACCAGGAAGATACAGGATATAAAAAAAACAAGTCTTACATGGAAAGACTGAAAGCCCTATCACTGTATTCTATCTCTTACAAGCTAATAAGTGAAGATCTATATCTGGCTTACAGGGCAGTGTCCAATACTGCACTAAAGGAAACGTTACAACTTCATAAATCAAATTGCACAAGGTCACTCATTCCAAGAATTTTAACCTAGCCTCTGACATAAATAAATTGTGTTATAGAAACAGATATGTGTGTCAGAGGCTACAACTTCTTTTGAACAAGCTTCCCATTCAGGAAAAGCAAAGCCCTTCACTGTCGCTCTTCAAGCTCAACATAGATCAATGGACATGTAATCGTAAATTTACTCCTAAGCAGTCAGTATTACATACCATAGCACAGACGGATACCTCTGTAAACTTTGTTCAGCTAGCTTTTGAAAATTGTTACACTCAGATTAAATGTGGCTAGGCTTGTATGAGCTCTTGGGCTATTAGCCTAGTACTCTCCTATGAACATATGAACTTATGATGTGGGATTCTAGCCTATGTACAGCTATAGTGTGACTATACTGCATCACTGATGTACCACTACATCTCATCAGTATTACCACTTCATAGTTTACATGAACACATATGGATGTATGTCAGGATTTAATAGCAGTATAACATTTTAAACAACAATGTCAACACTGTGCGTCACGTCTTGAGTTTTGACATGTGCTTATAGTGGACTCTCCATGTATTGTTTGGTATGTGTACAATATTACAGTGACAGCTTCCTCGATCATTGACACTTGACTTTACACTGCTGTACCTTCTGTGCACATGGGTGTAGATGATGCATTACCATCATTCTCTCATATTGTTGCACCATTCATTATAACAGATCACTTCTTAATTTACACATCAGTTGCAGATGCTTCAGAAAATATCCATTGGTATTACATGTGTCAGATGCATGCAATACCTAGCTGTATGTAGGAAATCCACTCATAATAATGTGATGTTTGTATGTGTTGTTATCCATATGGCCAATACCTACGTCAGACAGGGATGCTTTAGACAAGCGTATCGTATTTGGCAAGCCTGGTAGGTCATATAGAACTAATCTTTGGGATGTATACCTATTAGGATTTGACATTACTGACTTCTCTGATGGCTTAATGGTTAAGATGTTCCTCTCATATGCACAAGGTACAAGGTTCGATCCTGACCTCCTACCAATGCCTGTTTGGAGTTTGCATGTTCTCCCTGTGTCTCCATGGGGTTTCTCCTATGTCTGAAAAACATGCTGAGAGTTTCCACCTCAAACTCACTAATGAATGGAGCTGTGGGCAGCAGCACAGACTCTACATGGTGCCCTATAGGGGGAAGAGTTGTACAGACCAACTGCTTTGAGCATCTACTGTGGTGCACAGAATCCTCAAGATAGGAGAACATGGATCACAGACTGCATGTTATGGCAGGGCTAGCCACTTAGTGTAAAATATGGCTCTAGGTGAGTCAATCATGTTGACTAATGTTGCCATAAATGGGCATGGGTAGTTACTGGTGATAAGTGGCTTGAGAAGCTGACCTACTCTGACCCATTCAAGGGACCCTTCTAATGGTGAGAGGGGTATATATGCCCTTATTGGCCAGTGTATGCCAGCCATAAAAAGCCCAGCAGCCCTGGGTCAATAAGCTACTGGCTGGCTGGTGTCTAGTTGCCCAGCCTGGGTTACCTGGGAAAGTGCTGTTTGAGCAAAAACTGGATGTAAAACCAACCAACCTGCCACATGTGAACTGAGAATTGCTACAATTAATTTAGGTTCACTGACAGGATGCAGCTTAGAAATGGAAGACATGATGATATGGAGAAGGCTGGGCATCCTATGTATCCAAAAGACAAGATGGAAGGACAATACAGCAAAACCACTTGTTTTGGGATCCAGACTCCTACTCAGGTGGAAGACAAGCTACAAATGGTGTAGGAATTGTGGTGAGAGAGAGGGTTCAAAAGGCAGTGAGGGATATCACCAGAATTAATGACAGACTCATGCTAATCAGACTCCAGTGTAATGATAGGGCATTATTCATAATCTCAGCCTGTGCCCCACAGCAGGTTTGTGATAATGAGGAAAAAAGTGTATTCAGACAGCAATTGCAGAACCTACTAGATAAAGCAGGGCAACAAAAAATGGTGTTGATAATAGGTGACTTGGATGAACACATCAGGACAGAAAGAACAGGATATGTGGACTGCCTTTATCCACATGGGTGGTGCAACAGGAATAAAGAAGGAAAAGACATTCTAGACTTCTGTCTGGCAAATGGCTGGATAGTAGCCAACACTTGGTTCAGAAAGAGAGACAGTCACACGATCACATACAAGAGTAGCCAACATGCAACTCAGATTGACTTTCTCCTAGTAAGAGAAAAACACTGGGGTAGAATTTATGATTGTAAAGTCATCCCCAGTGAAACAGTCGGCACACAGCATAAAACAGTAGTTGCCACTGTCAGCTGCAAGCAGTGGTCAGAGATGGTTCTCAGGTCAACAGAGACCAGGCTGAAGACCTGGAAGTTGCCTGGATAGAATGTAAAGCAGTTCAAGGGATTACTCAGCGCTCTAGCATCCCAAGCAGAAGAGGAAATAGGTGGAGTTGAAGAAGAGTGGCAGCACCTAAAAACAGCATGTGTTAAGGACTACAGAAAAGATATGTGGCTGAGCCAGGTATGGAAATAAGGTAATAAGGAAAGCTGGTGGTGGAATGCAGAAGTCCAGGAAGTCATCAAGAGAAAGAAGTGCAGAAAGAAGTGGGAGATAGAAAAGACTGACCAGGCTAGGAAGGACTACTGGTTGGCTAACAAAGAAGCGAAGAAAGAAGTTGCAATAACAAAATGTAGGGCATCAGAGGCATTCTACCAACTTCTGGAAAGTGACTCAGTAAGTGGCACAAAGAAACTATATCAGGTTGCAAGGCAAAGACAGAAAGATATAGGCACCCTTCATAAGGGATGCCAGCAACAACCTGCTCACCAGTCCACAAGGTATCAAAGGCAGATGTAAGGAGTATTTCCAGCAGTTTCTGAATGAAGAAAACTGCACAGAAGCTGTACTGCCTCTAAAACAGCCTACAATGAGAGAAGAAGAGGAGCCCACCTTAGGCGAAATAAGAACAGCACTAAGGAAGATGAAGTCAGGGAAAGCAGCAGGCTCAGATGAGGTCACAGAAGACATGATAAAGATGGTGGGTGAGATAGGGGACAAATGCCTCCTGAGGGTACTGATAGCAGTGTGGAGAGAAAGGTTTATTCTAGATGACTGGAGAATAAGCATACTCATGCCAGTATTCAAGAACAAAGGGGACATCCACAACTGGGGCCAGTACAGAGACATCAAACTCCTACCACATTGCATGAAAGTTCTGGAGAGGGTGATTGATAAATGGATATGCAGAGTAGTAGAATGGAAGATGGGAGATGAGCAGTTCAGATTCAGATTAGGATGCAGCACAATTGACCTGATGTTTGCATTGAGACAGATACTTGAGAAGACGTTAGAGATTAGAAGAGAGTCCAACTGGGCATTCCTAGACTTGGAGAAAGCATATGACAAGGTCCCAAGAAAGCTGATCTGGGTAGTACTGTGGTGGTTTGAAGTCCCAGAAACATTGACAGAATTAGTGCAAGCTGTGTACAAGGACCCACTGACTCAAGTATGAACAGTGTTCGGCCTCACAGAGGGGTATCCAGTGGGAATGGATGTACACCAGGGTTCAGCTCTGAGCCCACTGCTGTTCATACTGGTGATGGACTACATTAGCAAACAGGTTGGGGGGGGGGGATCAACAAAGCTGTTATATGCAGACAATGTGGCAGTACAGGCAGACTCTGAGCTAGAACTTCAGCAAAGGATAGGAGAATGGAATCCAAATCTGAAGGCACATGGGATGATACTAAGCACAGATAATATGGTGGTAATGGCAGCAAATTGGGGAAATCAGAATAAGCTGAGAATAGAGATAGAAGGGAAGATAGTGGAGCAGGTAAGCAGCTTCAAGTATCTGAGGGGGTGGTTGAGGATAATGGTAGTCTGAATGAAGAGGTCAAAGCTAGAATCAGGGGCTACAGCCAACTGGCATAGAGAATCAGTTGTAGTCTATGACAGAAGAATGCCAAAGAAGCTGAAAAGTAAGGTGTACAAGACAGTGTTGTGACCAGTACTACTGTACTAGAAGTGAGGGAAATGAAGTGCCTGAGAAAGGTGGTAGGATGCACACTGTGGGACAAACAAAGAATTGAGGACATAAGAGCAGAAGCCAAATTAGCTCCAATTGCAGAAAAGATAAAAGAGAACAGTTTACAGTGGTTTGGGCACATGTGCAAAAAAGCAGAAGACAATCTGCTGAGGAATTTTTGGGACAGGCAGTAAGAAAGTAAGAGCAAATGAGGACGTCCAGCAAAGAGGCGGATGGATTGTGTGAAAGAAGATCTGCCACAGTCAGGCATGAGTGTTGAAGAAGGCAAGAGTGTGGCACTGAATTGAGAGTGTTGGTGACAGTTAACACGATACCCTAACCGCCATGTAGAAAAATGGGAAAAATGGGGCTGATGATGTTGATGATGATGATGATAATTACAGACTTCCCTTCAAGGTGTTCTACTAGATGCTTATGTGATATATCTTTCTGTGTTGCACCCAGTAAATACACAGCTCATTGACGACATTGATAGCATGAATTTGACTCTTGCAGGTGGTGGTTCTGGCTTAAATGTCATGAAAACCTATCAACTGGCAGTAACTGTCTCTGATTTCATGTTCACTTTTAAGACTGCCCCTCTTAAACCATCCAAAAAGTTGTCATTTTGAGGAAGGGGTGGTGAATTCTACTTGTAGAATATTGACAATCATAGAGTTATACATGTCTGTTCCTGAAGAACATGTGTAATAAGTTACAGTCACAAATCCAGTTTTTGGTCATGTACCTACTAATGACTCAGATCATTTGCTATATGCATTTCCTTGCTTAGATTTTTGCTAAGTTGTCGTTCTCAGTCTCAGCACAATCCTTTATATCATCCTTGAGCTTCCTACAATAATTTCTTCAATACATTTTGCAGTGGGATGTGATCTGTTACCACCAAGATACCTTTCCACAAATGCACTCATGCAACTTTTCACATCTATACGTTATGATGGCATCCTGAAGTAGTCTGTGCAAATAAATCTCATTATTTATTCCAAGGTTTAGCATGAATACTACCAAGCCCAACATATAGCTGCTGAAGTTCTGTGAAGTAAGATATCCCCATAGCTCCACCTGAATATAATAATTGGTACTGAAGGAATTTAATCTATTTACAGTACCAGTCATGACATAGCGGTGAAGAAGGCAGTCCTCTAAACTACCAGTACCACAGTGCCACCTGTAGGCAGAGGTAAGAATGCATGCATGATCGGTAAAATTAAATTTGTCCTGCATGCATTGTCATGTTCAGAGCAGGGAGAGTGTGCTGAGAGGCTACACCTATGGGGCACAGCCTAGATTTTATCCATGAAGCAAATTTGAGTTGTCCTTTGTTTGTGTAGGGGTAACTCTTAGAATAAAACAACCACCCATGCATGTGTTCTCCAGCCATCTCTCTCCCAACTCACTCAAAACTTGCCATACAGCAACACATTCAAGTCAGTACTGGTACTGCAGGCTACTGACCTTTAAGAAATGTAAAGTCTGCAGCACCAGTAGCAACATACAGGAGGAGCACCACCTATTCTAGTAAGGTGCATTCACATAGGTTCATAGGTTGTTACTAGGCCATTGATATGTGAAAATCATATGAAGCCTAGCCATATAGCTCCTGTAGTTTATATGTGAGTGCCCAAAGGTAAAAATAACTAGTATATTTTCAGAAATGTACATGCTTTCCCTATGTATGAGGGATAAGGTTACTAAACTGGGGGTGAATTTACAATTTGGCATCAACTCATCCAAGTTGCATTTAACAAGATAATAGACATACCTATCCACTCAGTATGTTGTAGAAGAGATGTGACATCCCTTCTGTGGGGGGTTTCCGATTCCATTGGACTTACAAATGTATAATAAGACTGACAGGATAGGGTCAGTTGAAGCTAAATATGTTGGGTAACATCCATCTTGCAGAAGACTGTTAAGATACTGAAAAGACAAATAAGGCTTTAAGATGATCAGCATAGCTTTTACAATTTGCACCTTTGAGTTTTTGTTGAGAGAGCATTGTGGACATTCTAATTGTGACAGGTGTTCAGAGAGATACATAGCAACAGTACAGTGTACTCAGTGATTGGCATCCACGCACTTAGAGGCCTTACTTTTGTATATATGTTGTGAGATGAAAAAGGACTTACAATAGCTGATATGTGGTGAACAAATGGTAATTCATTGTTGGCATAATTTCCTACATCCCTAACTATGAGATCAACTTTCAGGGGCACATTGTCAAAGTGAGAGCCATTAGCAAAAAGGGCACCCTATGCAGCTATGATTATACATTTCTTAGTAGTAAGTTTTAGCCCATGTTTCTGGCAATGGGTGTTCATTTGAGACAGGCCTTCTTGGAAGATCTTTGTGTCTTCAGAGAAGATATATGCAAATTTAGTCAGCCATAAGAACTTTGCAATGGCCTCTGAGAAATAGATGCCAAAGCAGAGTAACCCAAAGACTGAACTCTGGGGAATTCTGCTGGTGATGGGACTTTTGGAGAAGATGGAGTCAACAACCTTTATTTCCTGGGTTCTATTTATGAGCCAGCTTGCTATCCAAACATGTCACATGGGAATTTATAGTTTGATTTAATTTCTCCAAGTCTTTTGGTTTTTTAATATCATGACGAGAATGGACCCCATTTCTAAGTCAAAGTATGATTAAAGTTCATAAAATTAGTATAGTTTCAATCTTTGATGTTAGCAAAAATTTATCTTGCAGCACCCGCAGAGTGCCCAGTAATAACTCCTTCTGCAATTCTTATGGAGTTACATCTATCAATAAGATATGTAAGTACGATTGTAAATTATTTTTTATAAGACCCATTGCTTCTACTACTATTAGAACTGTCTGGGTATCCTTCTTACACACTGCCCTCATTTCTGTCTGCAAATTCTGCTATTTTATCATTTTATGTCTATCTGTACATAAGACACTACAGTTACTGGGTCTAGCAATTTCAATGATCGGTGCTACTTTTGTCTTCTTTTCATGTTTATTTTTTATTTATTTATTTATTTATTTATTTATTTTTTATTTATCATTTGTTGACCGGGAAAGTCCGACTAGGTTCCACAGAGCCTGTTTTCAGCGGAGGCCCGGGAAGAAATGCTCCAGATGCATGTCTTTGTACTACTATATACATGTTTTTTCCTGCATCTACTTGAGATTACTGAAATCTCAGTAGACCAACACACTAAACACCAAGCCAAAAAGCTTGATGTGTCAGATGACTGACACATCAGAATGCTGACTTCTGAATGGTCAAGAGTTTAACTTGAGCAGAACAAAAAATCCGCTATTGTGGATGTTGTAGTGCAATCTCAGAGTTGGTATATTTAAGTTACTGGGGGTATGGGGGGGGGTGAAGCCATCCATGGAAGGTGCAGGGGGGTGTAGCCCCCCTGCAAGAATGTGAAATGTGAAGGTAAGTGTTTTAGAGTTTTATTTGGAGTGTATGTTTTGTTTTAGTGGTAAGGGTATAGTTTAGTGTAAATGGTGGGCAGGGTGTGAGTGGGGGGAACTACGTAATTTTATGTCAAGTGCTGTGTTTTTTCTTTTGAATGTTGTTTGTCTGTGTTGTTGTGTTTATGTTTTATGCAGGTGTGTCAGGGTTTTGAAGTGTTAGTATTGTGTCGGGTATGTGCTGTTTCGATGTTGTGAAATATCGGTGTTGTTGGCTTGGTGTTTTGCATGTCAGTTACGTGGGATGTTGGGTAAGTGATGTAGACCCATTTTTTCTCATCTATTTTTTTAACTGTTTAAAGTGGGTGAACCCATGTGATATAAACTTCATAATTTTCTATAATGCACAGAGGCTCATGTGTCCCATGCTTCTCAGCTACTTCAATATTGTAATGTTTGCGTAATCCTCAATGTAGCAGTGTTGCCAAATTATTATGCTTTTCACTATACAAGCCTTCTGCTATTAGTGTACCACACCCAGCAACCAAATGTGTGACTATTTATAATTCTGTTTAGCAAAACCTGCATTTGTCTGTTTGTCCAACATGGTCAGTGGACATTGTAAACAAATATGTATGTAGTCCACTATCATGGGCTGCTGATATTAACCTTTCATCTTTTGATTTAAATTCACCTCTCTTTAACCATTCCTTCATCAGCTCCTGGTTGACATGAGGTTGTTCCAAGAGTTTTCTGTGCTTGCAACTTTATTTATGCCTTTTCCAAATGTGTTGCCTTTTCACTGATTGTTCACCTTATATTCTGTCTTTTGTTTTTGGCACATTCATTTGCTGCCTGATTTTTATGTACTTCTGATTTGATTTCCATTCCTGCTTGATACAGATATGCTTCTGCTAAACTAAGCAGGGAAGTCATCTTAGACTTTTTCTCCTCATGCTTTAAATCTTTCACAATTCTGATCTTCTGAGTTCCGCAGATATGTATGTGATACTACAATTTTGAGGAGACTCATACCTCCTTCAGAAAAGGGAATAGATAAGACTGATCTTTGTAAACTATTTGAAAAGCATGAAGCATTTTTTCCTGTCCAACTGATACAATACCTTTTGTAGCCAATCAGTTAACCCAAAACTGTAAGTTACAACAGGAAGTTCCAATTGGTTTATAGCCTGGACTTTATTCCCAGATGTCAAGGCTGTTTTCAGTATTAATTTTAGTCTTCTAAAATATTCCTTACTAAGTTTTGTTCACACTTGTTCATGTTTTATTGTTGATCCTTCATCAATTCCCAAATATTTATGCATTCTCAAGGTTTTTTTTATATCACATTCCTTTCCCAAACTGATATTTTCTTGGTGCTGCAGTTTTCCCACTTCAAAGGCTGCTTTTCTACATTTATCAAGACCAAATGGCATTCTTATTTCATCCGAGAAAGTTTGACCACTTGCAGTTGTGCTTTCACTTCATCATCTGATGAACTATACAGTTTAAATCATCCACAAATATAAGATGAGACGTATTTGCACTTTGTTGTTTTCTGAAAGCCAAACAGTAGCCATGACTCTATATGTTAAGCAGACAGCATAATGAGTTAAGGGCAAGACAACAGAGCAACAGTGACAGTCACCCACGAATATCCCCCTTTAATTTTTATCCCTGGGATAATAATTTATCTTTTATCATGGTTTAGCTGCAGAGAGATTTGCCACTGTTTCATGGTCACATTAATGTAATCGATCAGTGTAGGGTATATCTTATAAATATGTAAGGTGCTTCTTTATCCATGAATGTGGGATGCTGTCAAATGCTTTTTTGTTTGTATAGTCTATCCATGCCTTACTTTTATTCTTCACTTTTTTACAATTCTCTGTTATGACTTTATTTAACAACAAATGATCTTTAGTTCCATATGACTTTCAATTTTTACCCTTTTGTCTTATTGAAATAATTGAGTTTTCTTCTAGATGAATATAAACTCTATCTGTATCAATTCCAGTATATAATATATACATTATAAGAAGGCAGGCTATTTGGTCTACAGCTTTTAGGGCAGCTTGTAGGTTCACTCTTAAGGAGGAGTATCATTTTTCCTGCTGGTAACCAGGTTGGTGTCTGTTCAGGATGTGCATATAAATAGTTCTTACTCAGGGCTAAATCTTTGTTTAAAGATGTTAATGCTTTTAGCCAGATATTAGGTAGTGCATCTGGGCCTGGGGTCTTCCATTTAGGACCATTCCTTAATTTTGTTTCAATTTCTCTGGCTGTTATTTCATCCCATTTCATATCCTATATATTTGAACTTCTTACTATTTCATCTTTGTTATTTCCACAGGATCTTCATAGACATTTCTCCGAAATGTGTCTATTTCTACTTTTTTGGTGGTATTTCTATTCCTTTTGTCTTGTTTCCCAATTTTCTATAAAACGTTTTGGGTCATCAATGAATCCAAGGTGACTATTATCACCAAAAAGAGAGCGTGGCTATGGGGGCAGCGTGTGCCCCTATTTATGCCAATATAGTAATGTTACATTGGGAAAGACAATTTGTTTTTGATACGGAATTTTTTACTTACATCAAAAGTTACTACTGGTTTCTTGATGATATATTTATTTTATGGGAAGGCCCTGATGAAGCCATAGATAAATTTATTTCTTTTATCAACCAAAGTACTAACTTTTTAGTTTTGCTCATCATATAGACTCACACAAAATTAATTATCTTGATGTTACGTTACGTAAGGACTATCAGTTTAACATGTATAAATCGATTATTTATAGAAAAGAACATTTTTCTAATACATATTTACATTTTAATAGTGACCACCCAGATCCTCTCAGGCACAATATAATTAAGGAGCAGATGATTAGAGTGGCCCGTATGACTTCAGATAGGGATGAATTTCTTATGGAAATAGACAAAGTACGAAATATGTTTCACCAAAGAGATTATCCTGTGGAAATTACACAGCCTATAAAAGAAACAATAATTAAAGGATGGGGTTATAAATATATACCTCTATTAAACTACACGAATGATAGAACTACCGAAAGAACTGAAAAAGTACTGCAGAACAATAAGAAAGGTTTACCCTATCTGATTCTCACATATTATCAGAACATCGGGTGGTTACAAAAATGTATTACTGAGACATGGGATTTGTTCAAAACAGTGTCTATGAGAACTACGATTTTCCAAAATAAATTGACTTATAGTTATAGGAGAGGTTATAATATAAAACATATTTTGGAAAAAAATGAAATGTATAAACCAAGGAGAAATAGTTCTAAATAAAATAGGTACTTTTAGATGTGGTAGATGCCCCCAGTGTCCATTTATAGCGGGGGAAAAAACAGTAACATTACCTAGTTTGAATATTACACTGAAGTCCAAGAAATATAGTAGTTGTTATACTAAAGGGTTGGTTTACTTAGTATATTGTAAATCTTATTTGGGGTTCTATATTGGCAAAACGGAACGCCATCTGAGAAAAAGGATATACGAGCACATGAGAGATATAAATCGTAAGAACAAAAATAACGCTTTATACAGACATTCTCTAACATGTGATGAGGCCAATTTTAAATTTTGGGTGGTCGAGGTGGTGGACCAGTTAGATAGAGGGGGTGACTGGGAGACAAAATTGGCATATAGGGAGATGATATGGCAGCTCAGGCTAGATGCCTGTAATGGCAAGGGCCTGAATGACCATATATCCATTGTGCCAGTCTTCAAACTATTATCAAATGACCCTAAAAAACATACATAATAACAACATACAACATCTGAAAAATCAATATATCATATATTTTAATTATAACAGTTTACTTGTATATAATCAATTGTTATAAACCTATAGTTATTCATATTTATATAGTCATATATTTATATTTTTTTTATATTTATACAATTATATGGTTTCTTTTTAAATATATATATATATATATATATATATATATATATATATATATATATTTTTTTTTTACAAAGACAAATGTATTGGTAATTTAGATATGCAGTTTTTACATGTATTTATATTTGATACACGTATGAAAGTTCTTTAAATGACTACATATTGATTTAATATTTAATATAAAAAATATATACAATACATTTTTGATGGATACATATATACACATATACAATTTTATATAGGGTGTGAATGTTAAATGACATATGTTTTTAAATGTTTTATAGGTTTTTTAACAATGAGCAAAGTTGAATATTTTTGCTCAATTTATAAAGGATAGCCAGGTCATTCTGTTTAGTACATTGTCTAACCATCTAATTATTTTATTGTTTCATTGATTAATTATTGTGTTGATTGGTTCAACTAATGTATATAAGGTACTTAGTGTGTGGTGATGTTTGATTCTGATGATGTCTCCAGTTTCTGGAGATGAAAGCGCTAAATCCATTTGTCAACAAAGACGGTTTGTGATACCTTTTGGAGTACCTTTTGGAGTTTCTGGACGTGATGTTGGTGTTGGTGTAAACGTTTCATTTTCAGGAAGACAGCCTTTATTGTAACTTGGACTACTGTGGATTTTTATTTTTCATCAATGAATTGCTTATGTTGTACTTTTCTTAATATTTATTTGCATATCTTCTAGGTTTTTCTGCCTGTGTTCATAGGTAGGTACTAGGCTATTGGCCCAAGGGTCTATGTAAGCCTACCCAACAAGGTTCCCTGCTTACGCCACCCAGGAAAGTTATTTTCCTGTGCCACTGTCGAGCAGAGACACAGAAGTGATCCCCGGGGTGTATTTCCTATTTCCTATCCACTCATCAAGATTTTTCTTGAAGAGTGCTAATGAAGAACTTTGCTTGACATAGATGGGTAGCCTGTTCCAGAGTATGAGAAGTCTCTGGGATAGGAATCTATCCCTCCAGCATGTCCTGTTTATTGTGATGACAAGGTTTAGGTCCCTAGAGTGTGTAGCAGAGGGATTGGGATTTCTTTAGGTGTAGCATGTCCAACAGCTCTGGGTTTAACATAGCTTTATATGTCAGGCAGAGACCACCTTGGAGTAGGCGATATGCTACGGAGTAAATTGATGTCTTTAGTTTATTGTTTGCAATAATATACAATAGATCCTAGTCTCTTCTGATACTGTGTGTTGCTATTTATCATGTCTGTTATACACTCAGTGTTAAGTATATTTTAACTGATATCCATTGTAAATAATACTGAATCATTTTAATTCATCAAAAGAATGCTTGATAAGTATAAAGTAACAAATTGTAACCATCTCTTGAGCTTCCTAGTTGAAGTTGTTAGTTAAGCTGTTAGTATGTATTCCACATTTTGCCCATTTATTCCATTTTATGAGAGGCAGTACTCCACATTCTGGAGATGAAAGGTTGATAGCTATAATTAGTGATGGGTGCAATCTCCTTACCATATACAAAATTACAGTTTAATGCAAACTACTTGCTATTTTTGCTTTCAATTTTGTTGATAAGGACCACCCTTGAAAATTGTGTTGGATCTTAAATCTTCTCTAATAACATCATAAGAGACAGAATCAACATTTAATTAAATTGATATAAAAGTCATGCCTCACAGGTAGAACACTCTACATTGAAAATGGACATATGAGGTTATTTATTAGCGAAACTATAATGGAAGTAAGTAGCAGTTCTTCTAAGAATGCTTTTCTGGTCACCCACAGTGTTTTGATGGTGTATGTTAGTCATTGCCAATACCTAAATTGGCCTCATTTTGTGGTTTTGGTAATAAAGAAAACCTGAATATACAATGACACTAAAGCATATATACAGAAAAAAAATGCACACAACCTGATACCTGTAAGGTAAACATGAAAATAAAAACAAAAACAAAAAATGCTTTGAAAAATGTTATTAGTAATATTGTAAAATGTAATAAATTGTTGAACATTTTTATTCTTAAAACATTTACAGAGAATTTCATCAGAACAACTATTGAGCTACTAATCTGGTGGAACAGATAACCATGGAACTGTCGGCATTTTGGACCAATTTAGCATTAGGGATGCAGTGAGGGAAGTCGTTAATGAAGATGTTGAACAGTAATAGGCCTAGTATAGAGCCTTGTGGGACACCTGTGATAGTATGAAGGAAGGAAGAGGTGGAATTTTTCCATTTGACAGCTTGCTGGCAGTTTGCAAGATAGCTGGAAAACCAACTGATGGAGGATGAGGAAAGATTCAGATAGGATACCATGGACAAGAGAAGTTTATGTGAAACTGTAGCAAAGGCTTTGGCTAAATCTAGGAGGAGGGTAGATACAATGTTGTTGGAATCACGAACGTGGTTGATGGTTTCAAGGAAGGAAAGGAGGGCTGTAGTTGTGCTATGCCCGGGTCTGAAGCCATGTTATGTTGGCGTAAGTAGTTGATTGTCTAGTAGAAAGTTAGGAATTGTAGGTGGATACATTTTTCAAGAATTTTAGAGATGGGGAATAGGATGGCCTTTGGACGGAAATTAGAGATTTCTGTATTGTTGCCTCCCTTGTGGAGGGGAATAATGAAGGCTTTTTTTTTCCAGAGGAGAGGTACATAAGCTTCCGGAATGGAACGGTTTATTAAGATGGAGATAGGTATAGCTATGCCATCATCAGCTAGTTTAAGGAGATTAGAGGGAAGCTCATCTGGGGCATTTGAGCATTGTTTTAATTTTTGAAGGAGTTTTTTTATGGTAGAGGTAGGAATAGGTCTGAATAAGAAAGGGGGGTGCTGAGTAGGGTTAGAATTGCAGTGGGTTGGGATTGATGGAGGAGATGGGACTTTGTCTGAATTATTATTAGGGAAGGTTGTGGTAAGTTTAGTTATTGAGTCAATAAAGAATGAGTTAAATTGTGTAGCTAAGGAGAGATCAGAAGTAGGATCAGGGCAAGGATTGACTTTTTTACCAGGATGAAGGAGGTGAGAGATGCCGCTCCAGAACATTTTAGGGTTTGATTTATTATTATTTTGTAATTTTGAGTAATAGGTTTTTCGGTCCATGGCAATTTGTTTTTTTGCTATGTTTTGGAGTTGTCTGTAGTCGGCCACGTTATTGGGAGCCTTATGTTTTTGGAAGAGTTTCCACGATTAATCGCAGAGATACATGAGGGAGACTGTCTCTTTGGTTAGCCATGGGGCAGTTTTGGCTTTGACCCTTTTAGACCTAAGCAGAGCAAACCTGTTGAGCAGGTTAAGGAATTCAGAATTCAAGTAAAAGACAGCATTGTCTAGAGAGATGGTTTTTAAAGGGTTCTAGTTGTTATGTTTTAAGGTGTTAGAGAAGGTTTGAGCATTGAAGAGAAAGAGATGCATGTCATGCAAAGGCAGGGAGATGGTCACTAAGTAGGTCAGGTATGGTACCTTTATCAGAGATATTCTGGGGGTGGGAAACTAGTATCCAGTCTAGAATAGTTCCTGAGATAGTATCTTTAGCAGGTCTAGTTAGAGAATTGATTAGTTGGGTAAATGTATACAGATTTATATTTTAATTGTAGTAAACAGCAAGTCTTTCTTAATATCCTTTTGTAACACATCAGTTTCTTTAAAAAGTTTCTGTAGATACCTCAGATTGTCCTTCAAAATAGACAAAATCAATAACTGTTCTATCAAATAATGGCAGCCGAGATTATCCAAGTGCAACTAACTCTGGGCAAGACCGCAATCCAAATTGTAGCTTGCTACAGATCCCCCACCATGCCCCAAGATTCCCACTCCTCATTTCTTGATACACTGGAAAATATTAGGGTATAACCTAACACCCTAATAATGGGTGATTTTAACCCCATTAACTCGGAAAACTACTCATGTGCCAACTCTTGTGGTCAACGTTTTCTAGAATTTATACATTCCATCGCCTTGGATCAACTTATCCACACCCCCGCCAGGGGCAGCAAAATCCTAGAACTGGTCATTACTAACATGGGCAACCAGTGTTCCACACCAGAGGTCAATTCCTCGTTGGTCAGATCCGACCACAAGCTAATCACCCTAGACATCCACATCCCACCCCCACCTCCCATTAGGGCTAACTTTACCCCCCTCTCACCCCCCTAAAGGGCCAATCTCTATACCGGAAGAATGCAAAGTTCCTGTAATCACGGCTGCACAGGTAAAAAACTCACTCTCCAAAGCCAAGAACACAGCATCCATGGGACCTCACAACATCCCAGGCTGCATTCTACATGAACTACAGAATGAACTGGCAATCCACCTAAGTACCACGTTCAGTCATAGCCTCACCTCAGGCTTTGTGCCCACTAAATGGCACACAGTAATGGTTATCCTACTCCACAAAGGCGGAGCTACCACAGACCCTGGAAACTACCACCCCATTAGCCTGACGAGTCTGGTCTGCAAGGCTATGGAACGTATCATCATGGAACCTATAAACAATGACATTGGTTATCTCTCAAATGTTGTTTGTTCTCTGTATTTGATCTTGGCTTAAAACTACTAAAGAACTCTGTACAAGTTTATCTTACCTACAATTTAAACAATGTACTGTAACTCATTTTACTATTCGTATATATTGTATGCTTTGTCACTGCCGATGTTTGGAGCTTTTCTCCCCGGGCATCTACTGAAAATGGACATATATCCAGTTAGACTAGCCAGGTCAACAAATGTAAAATAAAAAAAAATAAATAAATAAATAATAGATAAATAATCTCCAAACTCTGGACCCTACCCAGTTCGGGTTTGTAAAAGGCAGACCATGTCTCCTAAACCTAATAGACTTCTTTGAAGTGGTCACCAAAGCTGCAGATGAGGGTAAGGTGGTTCAAACAGCCTCTCTAGGTCTCGCCAAGGCTTTCAACACCATCCCCCACTCTGGAATTATAGATAAACTCACTAAACTAGGTATAAATCCCTATGTCACAAGATGGGTTGCCAACTGGCTCACTGACAGAACCCACACTGTGAAAGAAGCAGGCTCCAAATCTAACTTCAGACCAGTGACAAGTGGAGTACCATAGGGTTCAGCCCTGAGTCCTCTCCTTTTTTGTATTTACTTCTCTGAAGTACAGGCTAACACAGGTCTTTGGCTAACAAAGTTTGCAGATGACTGCAAACTAGGAGCTATAATCAAAGCTCCTAATGATGTGGACATCCTACAAAAGGGCCTCACTGAGACAGATCCCGGGTGTCAAAGCCATGGCCTCAAGCACAATGCCAAAAAGTGCATTGTCATCACTTTTGGTAAAAACTATGTACCCATGAACTACCACATAGGTGGTAGTCTACTTAACACCAAAAGTGTGATAAGAGACCTTGGGACACAGGAGGACAGTAGTCTCTCCTTTGATAATCACATTGCCACAGTAGTCAGGAAATCCTTCTATGTGGCACACCTCATCACAAAAGGTCCAGGAAAAAAGAGGTCATTGTTCCCCTCTACTCATCACTCATTAGACCCATTATAGAGTACAACACCCCTTTTGGTATGTACCTCACAAGATATCGACAACAACTGGAAAGTCCACAAAAATACCTCACAAAGAGGATTACCAGTCTCAAACAGATGCCCTACGCAGACCGTCTCAGAAAACTCCAGCTCTTGATGATTGGATGGGAGATACGAAATTCACCCCGGGGATCACTTCTGTGGCTCTGCTCGACAGGGGCACAGGAAAATAATTTTCTTGGGTGGCGAAAGCCAGGGTACTATTTGGCTAGGCTTATATAGGCCCTAGGGCCAATAGCCTAGTACCTACCTATGAACCTATTAGTTTCTCCTCGAGAGTCTGCAAATTGCTGCTTACTGACATTTCCAGAATACCCAAAATAAAATAGGCTGTTTGTTGTTATTCCAACTTTAAAAGGAAGTTGGGGCACTCTACCTCTTGTAATTTTCATTAACCTGCTGCACTTCATTGCTGCAAATGATGTTTTAATGGTCAGAACACACCACCAAGGGAAAAAGTATATCATTGCCACCTCTATTTGCAACCTTCAGATTACTCAGATTTTGGTTGCAATCATGTAAAATAACATTGGTCCCATTAGTGTTGCTAAGGATATAATCATCTGTCACTTCATTAACAGTTGTAACTTTTTCAGCAGTCCTCTCATCATTAGCATTGTTCATCAATAACAACACTGACAATTGTTTACACGCATCAGCTGACTTTATGACTCCATCTACATCAATAAAGCAATCAGCCTTATTAAATCACCTGCTACGGTAGTTATAGAAACCAGTGTATATTCACAATTTACACCTGTGTTGTAATTAAAGAACTCATGTGATGGCATTTTCCAATGTTAAACAAGAAACAAACAGACAATCCATTACCTGTAAGGTGTGAAAAAAATCATACAATAATCTTTATTTTAAGCCAACTTTAACATCACAGTTAGAGATGCATGGGAAGGGCAGACATGTACAGAAACCTTTTCCTTTAACAACAATTTCCAGTTTTAAACTAATTTTCTGATGATGATAATGTCTATATTAAAATCCAATATCCAATATGAAGACATATTTATTCACCTGCCAAATGGAAACATTGGCTAAGCATGGTCATTCAAACTAGAATGTCTCTGAAATAATAATAATAATAATAATAATAAGAATAATAATAATAATAATAATAATAATAATGACTAAAAAACTCATACCATATCCTTAACCCTAACAAAATAAAATCAATACTCTTCACACCATAACAATATAACAGTAAAAAGCAATATTTCATAATTACATTAGCAAACAACACTAAAACAGAAATAGCTATACTCAGTAAACTCCTAGAAGTTGGCATTGATGAAAATCTAAATTTTGAGTACCATATCTTTCAAACCATAAAAAAGACCAATCAAAAACTGTGCTTCCTCTGTATAGCTAAACAATACTTTACAGGCACAGCACAGCAAACATTTGCCTCAACCTTACTCCCAGGACTCCTTTATACATCACCTACGCTAATTAAACTAAATACCACTCTTGAATCCAAACTGGTATCTTACTGTATAAAATTGCTAGATGTGCACTAAATCAACTCATAGAACCTACCACTGTGAAGCCTTGAGACAACTTAACTGGCAAGAACTATGCAGTGTCCTAAAACATTCGCAATTAGTATCTGCATATAAAATTATTCACTACCCAGACAAATGCCCCACACTAAAAATATACTGCCTTACTCCCCCATTCTGCTCTGTCAACAAGCTCTTATTAAAAACAACTATGTCTAATAACTCAGCTATAAACTCACTCTTCTCCTGCCAGGTCTCAAACATATAGAACATCATCCCAGAACTCATCAAATTCACTGATAAACTGCCACTCTTTAAAAGCCTGCTCAAACTCAAACTACATCTTAATAAATCCTGGCTATGCTCATGTTCAGCACCAGGGTAACTCTTCAGTATCCCAGCATTTAGTTCATCTTTCTTCCCCATCTTAACCTAATCCATTTAAAATGATGCACACCTCTTTCTCTCTCCCTTTTCTTACCTCACCTAAATCTTGGCTAACTTCTTATTTCCTTTATCGCACTCTAAACTCTAGTTTTGGTCTCAAAATATTTTTACTTCCTTGCAGCGCTTACCTGGATACATCCCATGCTACATTTTCCCTTCTAAGGTATAAATCAATTTACTTCCTGCAAGAATTTAGAACTGTATACATGTTTCCATGTTGATGTAAATACTTTACTGTATATACCTGTCCTGTAACTATGTTTTTTTTCAGCAAAATGTAGCTAATGTTTTCTGAGAACTATCTAAATTAACTTGTTAGTATAAATGAACCGTGATCTGTGATGGAACTTTTCTCACTGGACCTCTGCTGAAAATGGGCTTTGTCTAGTCAGACTTTTGAGTCAACAAAGACAAATAAATACATAAATAAATGAATGAATTAATTAATAATCAGTATTTTGCAAAGGGTTGTTTTTTAGTTTTTAATCTACAGTAGTATGTAATATATCCTCACTCTCCAAAAACTTGAAATGCTTATGTTTTTTTCAGATTTTCTGAATTCTGCAACCAATTGTACATGGAAATACACATACCACAATAGTGCTAGAGGCTGGATTCTGTGTGGTCCAGGGTACTATTTGAAGGGATTTTTCCATACTGTAATGTTACCCTGAGCCTTCTTTTTCTGGTTTAGCCCCATGGTATGAATTTAAACTGGTGGGTGGAATGCATCTAAAAATTTTCAGATGATATGCTGGAATTATCTTACCTTTTATAGCAACCTATGCCTTGTACCTGCAATAGGATTAATAAACAGTATAGATTAATGAAGCTTATTACCCTTGCATGGCATCTTCTGAAGGGATCAAAATCCTGATGCATAACCCATGATGGTTTCTGAATGGCCTGACTGAACAAAGTCACCAGTACAATGGTAATAGCACTGTAGGCAAAACATGCAAAACTCTGTCATGCATGCAATTTATTTTTATTTATATTCTACTAATTTTAATTTGCTTACTGGGGTGCTACACTGATCATGACTGACTATTTGCAGGCACAGCCTGGGTGAAGAATTTCACAAAAAATAAAACTGAAGTAATTAAACGCAGGGTAATCACATAAGGTAACAGCAATATTAAAGATATGAGAAAATGAGTTGCACAGTATGAACCATTTTTTTCAAAATGAAACATTTAGATTCTTTCTCTATTTAGAAAGGGAATACTGCTAGTAAAACACAATCCCACATGTTTGCTAGTATTGTTCAAGGTGGATGAATATTAATGACTCCATGTAGACATCTTCTACTACATATCAGCAATGCTACTGCAGACATATGGGCTTTTTCTTTGCAATGCTAGCATTTCTACTACTATCATACTGGGGAAAGTTGTCCTTGTAGTAGAAAGGTCCACAGACTTCATTGGGCAATGCCAGTGAATTGTACATTGATGTTCTTTGCCAATATATAATAGATATAATAACAGGTATTGTGGATGATTCAAATGCTGGGAAAGGTGTCTGTAACTCATTATTAGCCTATTCATGGAGGATTTTTACAGAACTGAGTGTGGCATAACTGATCAGGGTAATATACTACCCTGAAAGTTTGGCCCCATCAGAATTCAATGCCTGAATAATCTGTGTCATGTCTGAAAATGAGATACACTAGGCATAGCAAGCTACACTGAGATTGTACACCCCACAAAGTCTAGTGTAGTGGTGTGTTGCAGTGACTGCAGTTCAGAAGGTCCTGGGTTCAATATTTGGCAGCATTGTCTTTTATTTTGGAGGTTGGCATAAAGGCTAAGGTGTTTACCTTTCAAACACAAGCTGCAGGGTTTGATTTTCACATGGGGTAATTGGCTAGGCATAGAATGGCCTATAACAGCAGTTAGCCTAGTGCTAATCTATCTATCTATTTGGAAAGGCCTCTATAATTCCTCAGGCAGTATAGATTAGTAACTCTAAAGCATAATACATCCTAATTATCTGAAAGTATGAATCAAGTACAAACTGGTGTAGCATGCCATTTAAAATGTTTTTGTCACACTTTGAAGCAAGACAGAGTAAGAAACATTTGGAGCTGGACATAATGTAGGTACCATACATAATACCATGCTATACAATTTTTGATGCAAAAGGGTTGTTTTCACAATTTATTTTGTTGATAAAGATGGCCTCCTGATTTTTTCTCAGAGGAGAAACCTCCTGCCGTGACATCATGAAAGACTGAATAAACAGTGCCTTACTACGGAAGTTAATGCATAGGCTGCTGTCATTCCATGTTAAATACAGCAGTAGGAGGTTCTAATTTCATACAATGACAAGTTTTCAAACTAGGTCTTGCAGGTGGAATACCTTACACTGAAAAATAACATGCGATAATGTAGTAATGCAACCACAATTTGATTAAGAAGCTGTTTCACTAAAGAGGTAAGCTGAGATTGTCTATGATAAATAGTGTTGTTATATGTGAATTGTAGTTCAGTGATTGTAGGTGACACTTTTGTGAATGTGGATATGGAGAAAAATTAAACGAAGCTAAACAAGAATCAAGCAATATGCCATAAGGTTTATTTTTTAGAAAACACTTGTACAGTTAACAAGGAGTGTAACTGTAAAATAACTGTAAAATAAATAGTTTTCAAAATAAGAATATTTGAGAAAGTGACGAATGCATTTTAATCATTTTTTTAAATGTTGCAGCCCATTGGCTTCAGTGGTTTAGACTGACACAGTGAATGGAGCGCCCTCTTTATGCCAACAGTGTAACTGCAGGCATTACAATGGGAAAGCCACTATGTCTGCACTAAGACTAGCTGGCACATAGGAAGAGCAGTACACAGCACCACCATATTTTTTATCAACCTGCGCAACAGCTGTGTGCAAATGCAATGACTGTGAATACCTTTTTTCCCCCTTCATACACAGGGGGTGAAAGTAAACAAATGCAATCCCTGCAATGTTGCTTGCTGCACCTGTGAATGGACAATGGTTCATAGATATGTAGTATGTTAGCTGCCTTTGTGGATCATTTTCCTTTAATGGGTGAGAATCCAACCTTTTCTCTGTAAGGTAAACACCTTAACCAGTATGCCATCTCTCAACTCCCAACCCTGTACTGCATGCCATCAGTTAAGTTTTGACCAGAAGACTGCACGCATGATAGAGATTTCATATGTCAAGAGAGGAGTGGCAAAACCCTTGTATAGAATAAGGAATGGGTTGTATGCTTGCCATAGACTGTTACCCCCATATCAGTCTGATTTTGGAATCCTGTGAATTGTTTTCTAGAACAAGCAGATACCACTTCTAAGGAACTTGTAAGAAATAAACAATGATGACAACTCCTGAAGCTTTTCAGAAAAGTAAAGCTTTCGTGACCTATGATTTTCCTAGTAAGGAATCATTGTACCTTTTCAAATTCTTTCAAATGGATTGCATGCAGACTGTAAAATGCAACATTGTATTTATTAATAGGTCAAACTGGTAGAATGATAACCCTCACATGATTAGACATAAACTTTATAATTAAACTCAATACAGAATGTGTTTTTTTTAGATCTATATTACCACAGCGAAAAACCCTATGTGCGAATACTGAAACATTGACCCCTATACAGCGATCTGCAAAAATCCCGAACGCATTAAACCACAAAAAAAATATATATATATATTGAACTGTCATAGTCGGCCAACCCCACCACCTGCTACATACTGCCTACCCAAACAAAATAAATAAACCACATACATACACTAACCAAACCCTACTTCTAACCTAAACTAAAGCACCAAAACCCTACCTCCAACACTACACTAAACCCCACTAACACAACTATCTATGCACTCTCCTTAACCCCCTCCCTAACCCTAAGGTCCGTAACTACCGCACACATCCCCTACACACATGTACCTAAACAAAATAAATAATATACATGCATACACTTTAAAAAAAAACTACACCTAACACTACACTAACTCTTACATACATTACCTATCTATGCACTTACTTTAACCCAGATCCTAACACTAAAGTCCTATCTATCGCACACTTACCTTATGGAGCTATACCGCAGACGGGCCAACCAAAACAAATCGACATTTCGAAATTCGTGGTTTTGAACATTCGGGGTTTACGTACTTCGCGCAATACAGTTTGATGTCTTCATATTCGCCTAAAGGGAATTTTGATCTCGTAATAGGAACCCGTTTTTTTTTGGCATTCATAGATGAACATTGGTCAAAGTTTAACTTATTGTCTACTAGGGTCCTTAGATCTTTGAAGAAGCTGTAATTTTTTGGAATCACTAATTTATTTTGTAATCATAATGAGTGGCCTTTTTTCTAAGCCAAATAATATGACATTTACTGGCAATAAATTGAATGTTTTGCTATTTATGACAAGCATGCATGTTTTGTACAGCATCTTGAACATCATCATATTTTATTGATATGTTCATGTTATTCAGTTTGTAATTTGCTTTCATGTCTGTGGAGAATATTCCAAATATAGTTGGCCCCATTACCTTGCAAAACACCATCGGTAACCTTATTATGACAGACAGATGACCCAGGTTAACTGCCAACCTGGCTTGTTATGTCCTGGTATCTAAATAGTGTCTTATCCATTGAAATATGTATGGAGTAGGCATTTAGTATTTTTTATATTGTTAAGTACTGCCTTAAATACAATTCTGTTAAATGCCTTAGTAGGTTAAAGAAAAACAGCATGCACTTTCAAGCCATAATGCAACTAACAGTAGGTTTGTTGGGTTTAATGATTTTTTTTTTCTTGATTCTAATAGAAAATCTCCAAGTATGATGAATAGTCCCATGGAATGAGTTTTTATTTTTTTCCTTGAGACAGTAGTTATCACATCTTTAATCACATACAGGATGTTTCTCCTTTTGCATAACACTCTAATATATGTCTTTGTCATTGCAAAGTCTGCACAAAACATTTTCCTGCAAGTATGTTTACCATATTTCCCAGACAGGTGACCATGCCATTGTTTTCTCAAAACATGCTGTATTCACAAATACGTCCCTTCTGTATTTTGGTGTAATCAAAAACAGCTCTGCTATCGCTTTCATTTACCTCTCATCCATATATTTGTTTAGCTGACTAAATGGGTTCCCAACCTACACTCAGCTGTCCCTTTCAAGAACAGGAGCTAAGTCACTGGGAAGGCACATCAGACATAACCAGGGATGCTCTATTTGAGGTGACAAACAGGACAGGATGACAGAGCTGGGACCCTTTTATTCCCTGACCATTGGCACTCACTAGTGTTCTCAAACTAGGAGAAAAAAATGGGACTGCTCACCGCCAGGGTGATAGCCACCAACTAATCACAAACCACAATCACTTTAAGAACATGTGTATTGTGGTTTGTGATTTGCCAATAAGATCAGCTGATCTGTGGTGGAAGTTTTAAATGTTTTCACTGCTTTTATACGTACCTTCATTTTTCTGATGAAGTTCTGAAAGCATTAAACTAGAACAAAAGCACTAAAATCTTTGTTTCATTTGTACCTATATTTTGGATATTTCATAGTTAAGTATGGAAGGTATGATAAGAAAAGTATGTAGTTTCTCTATTTAACTTACACTTGCCTAGACTTGCTTTTATGGCTAAGTCAGTTTTTGAAAGGTAACTAGCACTTCTTTTTTCTGATGTCTGTCTAATTAAGTTTATGATTCCACCTATGTTTTTTCTTCCTAAATTTACTTGTATATTTAAGTTAGCTTTATTTTTTTTCTGTTTGAGAAAATATATAACAATGGGCTGGATTCTGAAATGCTTAAGGCTGCATACCAAACAGCTTATGCCATCCTACAATACTACCCCAAACTGAGTTTATCCAGTTGTCGACTGCAGAAATAGTCAACATGCAAAAAATCAAACTGGAAACATGGAAATTCCAGAATATCAAATTACATAAAAAAAAAAACGTGAAAACCATATTCTTTGCAGGGTGCTTGCCACCCTGCACCACACACAACCCCTGCTAATTTGACAAACCAACTCTGAGATTGTACTTCAGTTGGGAAACGTCAAAACCATACTCCCTACTGTACTGCAGTCTTGGACAAACAGCTGCATCCACACTTCAATGTTCCATTAATTTTATATTTTCCATTTGATCTTCTTTGTGCCAATGATCTGTGCAGGATACATACTAAGGTAGACCCATTTGGTCCACCCCACAGTATGACATAACACCAGAGGGAAGAATCCAACTTAAAGAATCTGGATGCAATGTCAGACTTAACATAGTCAAAAGAATGTTTTGTTTTATTTTTATTTATCAATTTCCAGTTTGATTACCTGGGAAGTCCACTGGGCCTAAATGACCCATTTTCAGTGGAGGCCCAGGGAGAAAAGATACATTATACAGTTTAGAATAGAAAAGATACAAAAGTGTAATTCATACATTATATAGTACAGTTACAAATAAGTACATTCAATGACATGCATAGTCAACAAAATTCATTGTGGCTAGTCTTATGGGTTATACAGTTTCATTTGAGCAAACACTCATGTATTAGGTCTGAAAACATTTTACATACATACATTTAAGTAAATGTGGATGCACTTTACATGCACATTTTTAAAGTATGAAGCTATGTACAATATTTATAAAGTTGAGTCGTGTGATAAATAGCTATAAGAGATGAAGAGAGCTTTGATACACTCATTAGGAAAATAGCTATGGGAGATTATAGAGAGCTTAGTAACCTGAGAGAGAACACCCTGGGGACATATACTTGGAATGATTAGGTGGGGTGAAGGCAGGTACATTTCCATTTCATGGACAAGTGTTTGAAAAGCTGGGTTTTGAAGTTTTCTGAGTTTGGTATGGTTCTTAGAGAGGAAGAAAGAGAATTCAATTTTTTGCCTAATGAGACAAAGAGGAAAAGTTGGCCAGCTGGACATTTGGGTTTGTGGATAGCAATTAAGTTTTGATGTTTAGATCTGAGAGTTCTGTTGGGGGTATAAGGGGGAAGGATATTTGTTAGAGATGGACATTTTGTGGGGTGAAATACAAGTCTGTGTGCAGTGGTGAGTTGGAGGAAGTCGAAGTAGTTTGGGAGTTCAAGCCAATTTAGGGATGGTAGGGTAAGGCAATGATGGGTAGAAGTTTTGGATTTGGTGGCAAATTTAGAGATTTTATTGTAGCAGGTTTCTAGTTTGGAGTTGATAGAGGAGGACAGGTTAGTTAAGAGAGGGGCTCCATATAATAAGGAAGGAAGTAGATAAGTGGTGGCCAGAGTATGCCTGGTAGAGTAGGAGAGAAAGTGATTGTTCCTGTGCAGCATACCTAGCTTTTGGTGGGTTTCCTTAATATTTTGTTGAATATGGATATCAAACTTGAGTTGTTCATCAATAAATAAAGTTAATATGATACAGAAAGGTGCTATGTATATCTCTCAGGCTTAACTAATACTGGAATGAATGTTATACATTGAAAAGATAATATGATTCAGAAAGAGGCTATGTACATCTTTCAACTTTGCTAAAGAATTAGGGACAAAGCCAAAATTAATGGGTGGACCAAAGGCTTAAAATCAGGGACAAATCTTTAACTTACTTCAATTCAGTTTCAAAATTAGTAGAACAAGAGATTCTACATCAATATGCATTTTCTGAACAATAAGAATTATGAAACTCTAACATCTGACATAACTGACTGTAATTCTTAGTGATGTACCACAAAATAAAAAAACTATGAAAGGCAGGTCAAAAATATGAGGTAAAATCAAATGCATTCTGCAAAATCATGGACAGCTGAAAGGCACAAATGTTTATTAAATCTTAATCTGTTCACTATGTAGTCCATCACAGCTCATGCATTGTCTCTAATGAATAAACAAACATGCTAAAACTCTATCATGCATACGGTATAAGACATAACAATTTAAGGGTGGAATGCTGTGGAGCTGTGTTACAAAAGTGCAGCTCAGCTTTTTTAAGACAATTTTTTTTTTAATCATCCTAAGGTCACAAAGACAAAACTCATAAAACACACTATCACACTACTGTGCCTGTGTGCAATCCTTCACAACCCAAACAGCACATCTCACCTACCTCAGTACAGCTTCACCTGTATATGGGAAGTGGTACTGCAGGCATTTGGGTTATCCAGCCTGTAATGTTGACAGTGAGTGCCAACAAACAGGCAGAGCTGTTCTTACACCACAAGAGCCCTTTAGATTCTAGTAGATAATTCTTATTACTCTGAAGCATTATGGTATCAAGAGTCCAAAAGAACATATGCAATATGTGGATTCTTAGACATTTTGTTTTGGATTTGAGCATGGTTTATCACAATACATTAGACATGACTTCTTTTGGAATCCCATTGCATAGCTGCTAGTTTGTGAACATTCAGACATCTACGAAACATCATTGCTTTTAATTTCTTATGCATTCATTACCAGTTATTTCAGTATTGGCTTCTCTCTTCTTTTCTATATATGTCAGTACTATCTCTGACACCTATTAACATTAGGTTATGTTAGCACTCTTTGAGTTCAGCATTTTAACTTGTCTATTTTACAGATACAGATTAACCATTAGTGCATTTTTCTTAAGACAGAGAACAAAAAGTGAATGTAAAATAAGTGTGAATGTCTTAAAAGAAGTTAATACCCGTACTTAGACATTTGTAAAATAGACCGTATGAGATCATGGGTAGTGTTTTTTTTTCCAAAAGTTTGTGCAATCTATTCTCTTCATTGAGTCAGAACTTTGCTATTAGTAAGTTTCATGTAAACAGAGGTCCAGTCCCCAGTGCTGTGATGGAAACTGTAAAAGGTATTGCAAAACAACAGCCAATTTAAATTTATCCAGATTGAAATAAGACACCTTGCCATGAACTAACAGAGCTTATAATGAGAAAACAAAGAAACATAAGAAAACAAGGGAAACATTACCATGAGCTGAAGTTTTAAACACTCAGCATGATGAAGCCTGCTCTGAAAATGTATCAGGAGTTCTGTCTTGATATCATCTTTGCACTTTCCATACAGTACAGGACATGAAGTGTACAGAAATAATAGGCTCAGGCTGTAGAGTGCCCCAAATATCTCAATTAATTGAGATTTCTTACTGAATATACAAGCATTGCAGTTATTAATTATCTGTTGCACCTCATCTGTGCATCATTTGCATTTAACAAAACCTGTGTTAGTGTTATTAGCATTGGAGTTATTTTGCCAAACTTATCACATTAACAAACAGCAATTAGTACTTAATCATATTTCTGCTAAATGATAGCTGGAAGCAGTAGTGAGTCCAAAACACAGCAGTTTCTTTGAAATATACTGTGAGCAAAACAATAAATTGTTAATAGCACATGCTTATGTTATTTGTTTCTTCACTGCATCTCATGGTCAAAATCTGCCAATGAAACAGAATTGTTTGTTAAAACAGAAAGCCGTCTTTATACTTTTAACTTGCAATAAACTCCACTTGAAAACCCAGAAAATGCAGATAATCAAACTATGATTTTCAGTACCCCTCCAGTCACATTCTGCAGTAATATAATGCCTAGGAAATGGTCAGCAATACCTTACTCCATTCTGCTGAGTACTGTATCTAAAGGCATCATCATTATTTACTTATTTATTTTCATTTTTCTTGTATTCTTAAACAAGTCACTTGTATGCTCCCTGGGCAGCAACAAAAATAGTTCCATATTTATCCACTGAAGTATGAAAATATTAAACAGCTTGAGTAACAGTTGCTTACAGAGACATCAGGCATCTAGGCTATACAGATGACAAGCACCGTAGTACATAGTCAAAAAAACATAAAAGGTTTGAACCTAAATTTCATTCCTGCCCTGAGAAATGAGATTATCTCAGAGGGCATGGTATGCCTGCAAGGTACTGAATGGCTGAGATTTCTGGTTTGTTAGGAATGGGTAATGAGATTCACTCAGAATCCCATTACCCACGCCTAGTGTACTGTGATTCTACTAGAAGACTTGGTGGACCGGCGAAGTCTGGTTGAAGTTGTTTGGTGCCACAGCTCCACCTGTATAGCATAGCCAAAGGTGGCAGTATAAACCTTTGCTCCAGATGATTGTCACTGTTGAAGTGACATGCCGATCTTATGTGCAATGGAAAAAGGGGGTTGTGGATAGATGGATAGATGGTTGGATATAGAGTAACTACCAGAATTAGTATTTTATTCCGTACCTGAGTCGGCTGTAAAAAGTTAATGTTTTACAGGCTATCTAAACTGCCATACAGTGTTAGTGGTTAGCCTTCATTAGGTGATCCTGAGTTAGAGAGACTAAATGAATCATTGACAGAAACAAGATCAACTTTAGTGATCAGTGCAAGAAAAAAAGAAACAGTTCATGGAGGTTTAACTAAAGTGCCATTAAGGAGATATGGTTCTAAGCAGAGCTTATTGCAGAACTGGGCTTTATTTTAGAGAACACTCAATCAAAGCTTCCATGAACAAGCCTTAAAGCACAATCCAAGACCAAAAACATTGCTCCTGTGGGGCCCAATAATATACTAGAATGCCTACTGGTTAGTCTGAATCATGACCTCTCAAACCCCAAGAGATGATATTCAGTATCAGCCACCAAAAACGTTTTGTGTCGAATGAATGGAGGACAACAATCATACTCTATCACAAAGGTGGGACATCAATAGGCTCATGTAATTATAGACCAGTAATGCTGATCAGCCTTATCTGTAAGGTCATATTAAGGATAATTATGGAATTAATAAATAAGGATATAAGTAACCTACAAACATTTGAGCCAGAGCAGTTCAATTTTGCTAAGGAAAGATTATGCCTGCTTAACGTGGTCAACTTCTTTGAGAAGGTTACTAATCCCACTGTAACTTGTTAGATACCAAACTGCCTCACTAACAGAATCCAAGAAGTCAATGTAGGCAGCTCTACGTCTTCAAAAAGACCTGTCACTGGTGAGTACCCTGGGGATCAGTCCTTGGGCCACTTCTCTTTGGCATTACTCCTTAGAGGTCAAAGCAAATGTTAAGAGTTTATGGCTATCAAGTTTGCAGATGACTGTAAACTTGGTGCCATCATAAACTCTCCAGAGGACATCAAGATCCTCCAATAGTCCTGTGCCAATCAAATAGTTGGTGCAATAACCATTAACTAAATTTAAATGCCAAACTAATATATAACCATATTGTTTGGCAAGGATGATTTCTTCTGTAACTAGTAGGTTACTTTTAAGAGCCTCAGTATTTTTCTGTGTTTGTCATCCTTCTGGTTGCTCTGCTTGTAATCACCGTGATACAGCAGGGTCTGGGAATTTGCCCTTTTCTCTAATGTTGTGCAGTCTCAAATTCAGTATATATAGTTAGCAAGAGATGAGTCGGGGACACATAAAATACTCCCCCGGATTCATGAAGCTCGGCGCAAGGCCGGTGTAAGGCTTGTGCCGGCAGTGCAGTGTATAATCGGCGTAGCAGCGCCACATGCATAGTAATGAGTGTGCGCCGCAACCACAAACACATGCAGAGGGCATGTGCGCGAGCCCAAGTAGGATGCGCCCGTAGGCATGGCCAAGCCGGCAGGCGAGGAGCAACCTAAAGTGCTGACTGTCACAGTCTGCCTGCAATAGTAACCGCACCAGCCAGTGTCCGTGGATAATGAAACGTACGCAGAGTATGCAACATAGTACCCGTTCACACAAAATGGAGAACCAAACATTAACCCACGAAGTCCAAATTGTACCCGTCCAAGGAACAAAGGATATGCGTAATACCGTATCTGTCATGCAATGCACTGTCAGTGGGCATACCCAGTGAAGGTGTACCGCAGCATGTCAGCATGCCTCACCTACACACAAGTAGCCCCATGGGCATGGTCACCAGCAGTAGTGAGAGTACACAGCTGGGCAGCCGTGTCTATATAACAACCAGAAGGAAACCAGATACCCTAAACACAGACAAATATGTGCATAGCAACATGTACTACACCCAGCAACGTGGCCGTCGCATACACATAGGACGGCGTATGCCGAAGCGTAATATCCAGAAGCAGAACCCATGCATGCAAATGTAATACACAACAGCCCCGTCATAGCATGTAACCCGCACCCATGTACGACCGTGCACCCAACCCAGCTAGCAGCCTTGCGCAGCTGCACACCTACACACAGTGGGTATACCTCAAATGTAGTATGAAGTATTGTCCTAGGCAGTGCCACGCGGGCAAATATGTACCCCACATGTGAACATCCCAGCTCAGGTACTGATATCCAAATGGCTGCATGTGAATGTGTCGGCAGAATGTGTACATCCCGCATGTGGTATGGACCTGTCGAAACCCCATAGGCGTTCACATGCTACGGTGTGCATAACTGTACACATCTGGACAAAGCAGTATGTTCAGCCACCGTACTGATGATTAGCAATGCAGACATGTCAAACACAACACATAGGGCGGAATATCTGCCCACCAAGCAGGACACCCCAACAGGGTGCCACATGCACAGAAGGTGAAGGTGGGACATCACATGTAGAGAATAGCGGTGCCGGATGGCCAAACACCCACGGCCAATGCAAAGGATGGAATAACATGTATATGCCTGGATGAATGGGTATGTCATATCAAGGGAATAGGCTAAGCTATCCAACATAATAGCCATGCATACCAGATACAAACTGCCAGTAACACGCAGTAGTAATGCAGGAAGGCATACACGACTGTGGGAATATCACAGGACATATGGCATGTGCCAAGTATTGACGCATGACACAAATGTCCAGGATGGGGCTCCATGCAAAGAGGAACATGTGCCAACCCCACCCCCCACACATGTATCGGCAGTGGAAACACAACCCAAACACACACCAACACCACCGTCCATCCCACGATAGCAACGGAGGCTGGTCAAAGACCACCATGATGCGTGCACAAACAGGGACATGTGTAACTGTTCCCCTGACAACCCCCCACAGGCCAACGAATAATAGTATGGACATATGCATGTAATGCTGTGAAGGATGTGTGGTAGTCCTCAGTATCACAGAGGTAGGTACACAGATACACTGTAATCAACCGTGACATATGTGCACTGTACACAGCATACCTGCAGGTAATACATAGTTCAATCATGTGCCACAGAAATATCCACATACGAATGAGGACAGGGGATAGACAAGTGTGAACAGGACAAACTATGAACATAGGTTCATAGGTTCATAGGTTCATAGTAGGCTATCCGCCCAAGGGCAGCTATAAGCCTAGCCCATAGTTATGTTGCCTGTGCCACCCCTTCAGTTTGAAGAAAACTATGCCTATAATATTGCTGTACCTCTGTCAAGCAGTGACACTGAAGTAATCCCTGGGGTATATCTGCAATCTCCCATCCATTGGTCAAGATTCCCCTCGAACAAGGCCAGTGAGGTGCTCTGCCTCACATGTACTGGGATGTTGTTCCACAGCATAGTGAGTGCCTGGGTGATGAATCTGTCCCTCCAGCACATTCTATTAATGACCGTGTCAAGGTTCACGTCACCTGCTCTTGTGGTTCCGAGGGATCTAGATTCATTAGGTGAAGCATAGTCATCAAATCTGGGTTCGACATGGCCTCGTATGTCAGGCACAGGTCACCTCTGAGCAAGTGGTATGCGACTGAATAGAGCAGGAGTCCTGTCAGTCGGGCAGCATAACACATATTCCTGAGACCCTGCATCCATTTGTCGATGAACTGTTGGGGCCTTTCCAGCTGCAGCAGGTGTCGGGTCAGATACAGTCCGAACAGGGCATTGTACTCAATCATAGGTCTAATGAATGATGAGTACAAGGGGATGATGACCTCCCCTGATCTACATGTGAATCCCTGCATGATCAGGTGGGCAATGTAGAAGGTCTACCTAACTACGTTAGCAATGTGTGTGTCGAACGAACGGTTACTGACAACCTGGGTCCCCATATCCCTGGTAACTCCCCCTGTGCTCAGTGGATTGCCACCTATATGGTAGCTAGGGGTAACCTCGTTCTTCCCGAAGGGTATGACTATGCATTTCCCGGCATTTAGCTGTAGGCCATGTGTCTGGCACCAGATATCCATATCTCTGAGGCCCTTCTGAAGGATATCTGTGTCAGATGTGTGTCCGACTATGGCACCCAGTTCGCAGTCATCTGCAAACATTGTCAGCCATAACCCCCCTGTGTTTGCTTGTACTATGTAAATGTAGATGCCGAACAAGAGTGGACCCAGGACTGAGCCCCGTGGGACACCACCTGTGACTGGCCGTGAGTCTGACATGGTGCCAGCAACTATGACCATGTGGGTTCTGTCACTTAGCCAGTTTGCAACCCATCTTGTGATGTATGGGTTTACATTCAAGCCGATGAGTTTATCAATGATACCTGAGGGGGGTATTGTGTCGAAGGCCTTTGCCAGGTTGAGGTAGGCTGTATGGACTGCTTGACCCTCATCAATGGCCTTGGTGACTGTTCCTAAAATGTCAACCAAGTTTAAAAGGCATGATCTGCCTTCGACCAAGCCAAACTGTGTTGGATACAAAGTATGCAAGTCCCCTATGTCTTTATCTATGAGTTCCATTATGATCCTTCTCCATGGCTTTGCAGATAAGGCTTGTCAAGCTAATGGGATGGTAATTACCAGGGTTAGCGGAGGCACTGCCCTCGTGAAGTGGGACTACAGTTGCCTCGCGCCACTACTTGGGTACGTTACCTGAGGTGAGGCTAAGATTAAACAGCTGTCTTAACTGTGGGTGTAATTCCTCATTGAGTTCATGGAGTACACAGTTGGGATACCATCTGGTCCCATGGATGCTGTGTTTACTGCCTTGGAGAGAGCATTTCCCACCTGTGCGTTACAGATGTTCCGGGGGCCACAATCCTCTGGTACAGATATCTCTCCATGTGGGGGGGAGGGGGGGGGTTTGCACCGAACCTGTCAGCCAGTATGTTGGCAATGTGTGTAGGTTCAGTAATCCTCACATCAGTCTGAACCCAGTCTGAGCATATCTGGGAGTGTCCTCCCAGGTGTCCAACATAGGTAAAGAAGGCCTTATGATTGTCTGTCGAGTCCTTGGTGATTTATCTGTCGAATTTACCCTGGATGATTTCATGAGAGCTTGTAGTTCTTCACACATAATGAGCAAGGGTGTCTTACCCTACAAGGATTCTGCTCTATCTTGTAGTAGCTACCTCCTTTCGTTGTAGAGCTTGTTTATGGCTGGGGTCCACCAGACTAGATGCTTGTCTTTGGTACAAAGAGTCTTAGTTTTGTATGGGATTGCCTGATCCATGCAGTCCTATAGGTGCTGGTAGAAGGCATATGTAAATGATGCAGCGGTTTGAGTAATGTTTTCTACTGGCTCAGGGGCCTTAAAGGAGCCCACACTAGTGTTTAGAAGTGTGAAGTCAGCTTTTGAGAAAGGCATATGTATGGTAACCGGCACCACCCACAGCATTGTATGCCAATAGCAGAAGCTATTGTATGTTGTCCAAACACACGTGTCCATACACATGGAACATCATAGCAATAAACCACACCTGGATGTGGGTAATGCTAGATATACCCACGGCAGACGTGGTGCGTTCCTGAGGCCGACGCCCGAGGGACCACACACATAGCCTGGTTTAGGCATAGGCCAACTAGGCAGCCGCCTAGGGCGCCGCTCTACTAGGGGCACCTTTCCATCCCTCATGTGGTGTAGGTAGACCAGGATGGGGGTAGTGGGTGATGTGGTGGGGGCACCATGGAGTCCTTGTGCCTAGGGCACCACTTGACCTAAGGCCACTCTTACAACAGTACCCACACCCTGACGCGGGTCAATGCTAGTATGCCATATCATCTATGGAAAGAAACCATATATTCCCAGACATAATGGCACAGCATAATGCCTGTCCGCCACCCAAAGCAGACATATGGCACCCGTGACGGTGCGGATGTACTGCGCGAGATGTCCGTTACCAATGTCGACACTGTCTCACTATGTGAAACAAAGTCAACATAGCGATTCAATACTAAACAGCGACGGAGAGCCCAATGTCCCCGTTGCTGAGCTGTACAACCTGTTCCGCCATGTTAAATGTGTGTAGCAGAGCAGGACTGCCCCAAACTAAGCAACGGACATGTCCGTGGCTCAGTGAAAGCTGTCACGCAATGTTAGACCCGTGTAATATAGCGAGACAGGTTATAAATCCCGAGGTTTAGTAATGGAAATAGGTCCGTTCGACCAGACCATGTGCAATTACTATAACAAGATCTACAACGGGCATGCCGGCCAAACAGCGCACATGGTTAGGAATAATGGGGGGGGGATATGGTATCATAGACACGGACAAACCATGCCCATGTGACTCGTCTGACATTCGTACACGGTCAGGGCAGTTCCGTAGACTAGGTGGACAAGACCATATCCAAAGCATCACAGGAACACCCTGACAATCGAAGGCCTGTATGCATAGGGGATATAAGCCCCTGTGATCTGAATATCCCTGCGGTCATGACATATGCATCCTGGGCCATGAGCGGGAGGGAATAAGGAATGTTTAACATGTAGTACTGCACCTTTCCCAGCAGGCGAATGGATGCCTGTGACGTACGTGAGTGCGGGGGGGGATATGTAAATTTAGCTAAGTACCATGGGTATGCATATAAATGAGACCGAACAGCTAACGTGTAGTGGTCACAGTAACTGGCAAATGTGAATGCAGTCCCGTTTGAATTACGACTATAGAACATATAAATGTGAGCGTGTACATAATGCATCCATGCCGCAAAGACTGTTACATGTGTAAAGGTGAAAGTGCGTTCCGCACACGTCCGTCAACCGGATCAGAGATATGTTACTGGAACAGTCACAACTAACACAGACCACGTAACCACACAGACCCAGTAAACATATGTAACCAGAATACGGATATGCATGTGCGCCTGCGCGTAACCCACAATTAGGAAATGCAAGTGCGTGTGTGCGTGTGTGATCCGCTCACAGCAGGGAATGTTAAGGCTGTGTCCCCACGTCAATCATACATGTCTCAAAACTGTCAGCCTCTGAAAGTATGGAATCGGGCAATGGCATGTAAAGTACCGTTAGAAATAGTGAGAAACACACGCTATGTGATAAGACAAACATAGAATGTGGATAGAATAATGTGTATGTTAGTAGTATGGATTGACGACGGTTATGCATTCGTAACCCGACCCACTTGTCAGAAGGTGCCCCCGTATGAAATGTGTTCAGTTGGCTCACACCTGTTGACTGGGCTAGGCTAGCTGGATATATGTCCAGTGTCAGGAGAGGCCCGTGGAGAAATGCTCCACACACAATAATAGCACAACATACCAAAGTACTCACATATGTAACCAAAAAAGAACAACAATAGAAAGTGTCCTGAAAGGACTGGTTACACACAGATCCCAGACGACAGAGAAATATATGGCCAGTGGAAGCACGTCACAATTACGGGATCAGGTCCCTATATAAGCAAGAAGGTCTCACATGACACGCCAGCGAAATGCCAGATAGACACAGGTCAATGTAACACACAGCAAGATTAAGGGCCAACCAGCCGTACACCATGCCAGAACCTGTACAGTGGAAAGGTATGGCATGGTAATTGATGTGTGTACACAGGTAATCCACAGACAGTAACAAAGCAAGGTATGAAACGAGGGTTTCACATGTATATATCTACACACAGCAGTCCGACGGCCCGTATATATGACGCATGGACATAGATTTGTCACCTGAAAACAAGATGTAAACAACTACAGTTTATTCAATATCATATTGATATAGCTATAATACAGTCATATTCATATTTACCATCATGACCCTTATTTGCATTCATAGTTATACAAAATATGCATTTAATTGTACTTATTTATTCCACGATTTGGAATCTTAATGCAACAATTATACACATTGATATACAAATATCATTATCAACACACTACATTCTAAGGTTTACTCACAACAATTGTCAACTATGTTTCAATATACTGATTGTATTGACCAATATTGTATTTATATTAACACATTGTTCTTGTATCATTGTTTCCATTAAGTAATGTATGCAACACCGATTTCTATATGTCACTTTATCATCAAGACTTGGAGCACTGTCCACTTAACTATGAGCAAGTTTATTAATTAGTTGACTTTAAACTGACTCTGAAGGAAGTATATAAGGGACGACTATCTAATGTATTTCATACTCCGACGATGCCCCATGTTAGTGGGTGAAAGAGCCCAGTATGGTTTGACTGTGGAGTGTATCGTTTTTGTCATCGTCTGTCTTGGCATGGTTTATGTTCAACAAATGTCTTTCATGAAGATGACCAGGACTCAAGGTTTGCTGTATTTCCGCTTACTGGCACATGGATATAGATAGGCCAAGTAATACATAATATGGGTAGTCAAACAGACATCCGCGATTGGGGAACATACAGCAGCAGTCCAAACCACTGGCCAGATGGTGACAGTCCAACAAGTTCTACACTTTACATATGCACATTGGTGTCCATTGTAGGACTCCAAAAACTGATCCGCTCACAATATCAACCAGCTGCGATCGACCCAGAAGAAATGATAGCCGTGACTACGGCACAGCTAGACATATGCACCACCAGCATGTTTAAGGTTGATGACAAGTGTCCATGAAATGCAGGACATATGAACAGAAATCCCCAGATTGTCGAGTCCATAGAAGTGCGTCCACATCCCAGTCCTGCACACATGAAGGATGTGTTATGTGTACCATCGAGGGTTGCAGCCATGGGATCCTGGGTATGCAGAAATGGGGCTCGGTGTTGTTTGGCAGATAATCCGTTGTCCCACCCCGTGGGAGGGATGTGGGTATAGCACATGCCTTACTCCCCACTAATGATGCAAAGCATCCACCGGATAATGCTAAAAGCAGGTGTGAAATGTGTACAGCCCTATATTAGTGTCCAGTAGGCAATTCCCATGGATGGACAAGCGTATGACCAAGATGGCACCCATAACTGGAAACCTGGTGGAATTACACAGCTGCAGTAAGGCATAGCACAGGAAATACAGATAGGGACTACATTAGACATTCCCCATAGAAAGTACGACCACCGTGCGAATACCGGCGTACACAGCTCTCAATCTGCCATCACCAAAATGGGGATCACTCGCTTCCATAATGCGGAACAAATGGGCGACCTGTGGAATACATACTAATGGCACACTAACAACTTCAACTAGGAAGGTCATAGGATGGTTAACCTATGGCGTTCCCACTTATAAAGAAGATCCTTTAATGAATTAATATGATTAATGTCAATTGACCATGGAATACACCTAATCAACATAAAATAACCGCTGGCACCTTATGGCACACAATCCAAAAAACACATAGGTAGATGAAACAGTCAACGTAGAAATTGTCCAGGACAGTGCCCAAATGGTATAAAAAGGTTCCTTTATAGACAAGTAAGCGCTGTCACCCGTAGGCTCCGTCAGACTTACACATAACATAAAAGCATCCAGGCTTTAAATATCCCTCCTTACACTTTCATTGGTCAATTTCTCATCAAACAATGAACAATTAACCCCAGCATATAAAGCGCAGACGCAATGTTAACTACACACACATATATTAACATCCTCAAAAACATCCCATTAAAACATGTATTATATGATATTGTACTATGCCTAATACTCATCAATCAAAAATCTAACAATATATATCAAAAATATGTATATTATATCAATGTAATACAGTGGTAAACAACGGAAAGAGTGGACTAATGGGTGTTAAATGTATAGCTGTACCTAAACTACATTCCTGTTATTTGGGTTTAAGCCACCTGCTTCCCAAAAGAGGCTCAATCTGTGCTACATCATTCAGCCCTGGTGTGTGGTCAACCCCCCACCTAATAATCCATCTCAATCTGCATTATAAAGTATAGTTGATAAGGTCCCCCCCTCTGGTATTAAAATCTAGCCTTTGTAAAACACTGAATGTAAAAGTATGCCTCGTGATGTGCTCATAGCCGGCCGTAGGCATAGGTTACACGGCGGCTGCCTAGGGCGCCGCACTAGCAGGGCCACCTTTCTAGTAGGTATGTCATGTAGGTACACCAGGATGGGGGCACCATGTTTTGTGGTGGTGGGCGCCATGGAGCCCTATCACCCAGGGCAGCGGTTGATCTAAGGCCGCTGCCGTAGGAGGGGTAGTACGGTCTGCAGGTATGTGCTGAAGTGCACATGAAACAGCGGTCTACAAGGATTACCCATAGTGGCGACACCTGCACAGACGGCTATAGCGGGACATACACACGGCCATGCATACAGCTCAGATAGACATACACACACCATAAACAGGCAATTACAGACAAGGTTTATGGCGTGTACGGGTACAGTGTCAGTACAGCAAGGATAGCTGTCTGCCACGATATCCAGCAGATGTCTCTAGGGCGTGCTGGAATACGGACGTTGCATGGACAATGAGTGGATATGCATCGTACCACAGTTCTATGTGTCAGCCGTGCAAATATGCGATACATGGGACAGACAGCTGTCCATGCAAGAGTAGCGCTATGGGCACAACATAAGTATGTATATATACATCGAGAGAGATACAGACGAACACATGTGGCAAGGCCGGGAGTGTAACGTACACAGCACCACCCCACCACACCACAGCAGGGCGCACGTGGTGAACACGCTACGGAGGTCGCCAACCACAGCAGGCACACAGGCAGTCCACGAGCTGCGTCTCACCATCCACAAACACAGAGATGGCGGCAGGATATAAGTGTTCAGCGGAAACTCTAAAGCCAAAACCTATGAACCCATGCAGCTGTGAGCATAGACACACACACACAGCTGGCAGGCATGGGGATTGACCTTACCCCCACCTACCCAACCGTATGACACAGGTATGGAATGCGCTACGTGGACCACTGAACACAGCACCATGAGAGGCACACGTCTAGGTGGGTGACAACATCCGTAAAGGAATAGACGCCGATAGCCAAGGTATGTGTTGCGAAGCGTATAAAATAACTACTCTCTACAGGGGCAGCTGTAAACACACACACACACACCCCACACACACACGGGGAAGGGCCAGGAGTTGAACCTACGGCTACCTACATGAACACACTACAGCATGATGCATTCACAGAATGCGCTACTGGGATTACTGAGCACAGCACTGTCAGAGGCATACTTCTAGGCGGGTGACATCTTCCGTAAAGGAATAGATGCCAATAGCCAAGGTATGTGTTGAGAAGCGACTAAAGGAACTACTCTCACCAAGGGCATCTGGAAACACACACCTCACACACACACACACGGGGAAGGGCCAGGAGTCGAACCTACGCCTACCTACACGAACACATTACAGCATGATGCATTTACAGAACACGCTACCGAGATTACTGAGCACAGTGCTGTCAGAGGCATACTTCTAGGCGGGTGACATCATCCATAAAGGAATAGCTGACAATAGCCAAGGTGTGTGTTGCGAAGCGTCTAAAAGCATGACCATCTGCAGAGGCAGCTGGAAACACACACACACACACACACACCTCACACACACACGGGGAAGGGCCGTGAGTTGAACCTACACCTACCTACATGAACACACTACAGCATGATGCATTTACAGAACGCGCTACCGGGATTACTGAGCACAGCGCTGTCAGAGGCATACTTCTAGGCGGGTGACATCATCCATAAAGGAATAGATGCCAATAGCCAAGGTATGTGTTGAGAAGCGACTAAAGGAACTACTCTCACCAAGGGCATCTGTAAACACACACACACACACACACACACACACACACACACACACACACACACACACACCTGGGGAAGGGCCTGGAGTTGAACCTACGCCTACCTACATGAACACAATACAGCATGATGCATTTACAGAATGCACTACCGAGATTACTGAGCACAGCACTGTCAGGAAGCATACCCCTAGGTGGGTGATATCATCTGCAGAGGCAAGGTAGCCGATAGGGAATGAAGACAGAATGCGCAGTCACACAGCATGTTACCATCCCAAGGTGGGCGTACAGTAACACGGTAGTGCTGCACTCGGGAATACCAACTAACTACGGAGCACAACATCACGACATGGATACGGGATGCACCACAGACAGTATACCCTATGAGAGGTCATCCAGCGTGCACGATGTAGGCAGCCATTGTGGCATACCAACCACATATGACTCACCTGGACGGTCACCATGGCTATGCAGGATGTCATTGGCCATGGCTACACGCCTAGTAGCAGACATCGGTGCCGACTGTAGTGTGTACCCCCGAATGGCGTACTGGCCATGCCCTCACACCTAGCGGTCGCGAAGGGGTAACATACATGCACATGGGGTATCATCACAGACGGGCGCGGTGTGCACTGTACTGTGTGCCCATCTACACAGCTGCTTACTGGGCATGCTCAGACACTTAGAATCTGCACAGTGCAGACATGCATACACATGGGGTGAAATCTTGGAAGGCAGATTGTGGACCGTCGTGTGTGTCCACCCACACAACAGCAACCCGGCCATGCCACAGACGTGGCGGTTGCGAAGGGGAAACAGACATGCACACAGGGTATCAACGCAGATGGGCGCGGTGTGCACTGTACTGTGTGCCCATCTACACAGCTGCTTACTGGGCATGCTCAGACACTTAGAATCTGCACAGTGCAGACATGCATACACATGGGGTGAAATCTTGGAAGGCAGATTGTGGACCGTCGTGTGTGTCCACCAACACAACAGCAACCCGGCCATGCCACAGATGTGGCGGTTGTGAAGGGGAAACAGACATGCACATGGGGTATCAACGCAGACGGGCGCGGTGTGCACTGTACTGTGTGTCCATCTACACAGCTGCTGACTGGGCATGCTCAGACACTTAGAATCTGCACAGTGCGGACATGCATACATATGGGGTGAAATCATGGAAGGCAGAATGTGGACCGTCGTGTGTGTCCACCCACACAACAGCAACCCAGCCATGCCACAGACGTGGCGATTGTGAAGGGGAAACAGACATGCACATGGGGTATCAACGCAGACGGGAATGGTGTGCACTGTACTGTGTGTCCATCTACACAGCTGCTTACTGGGCATGCTCAGACACTTAGAATCTGCACAGTGCGGACATGCATACACATGGGGCGAAGTCATGGAAGGCAGAATGTGGACCGTCGTGTGTGTCCACCCACACAACATCAACCAGGGCATGCTCACACACTTAGTATGTGCTACGCGCCGTCCGGCATGCAGACGGAGTGCGCACACCGCAAGTCATGGCCAGGTATACCTGTATACACACACAGGGTGGACACACATGCAGTGACACGTACACACACAGATGACAGCACAGGCGTCACGGGTGCAGGCTGAAGATGAACACACTGCAGTGAACACCGTAGCTGCCATGCCAGCACCATGTCATCGGTGCAGCAGTATGCCTCATGGTCCAGTAACAGCATGTGACATATGTCCACAAGTCTATGTGGAGATGTACGTCCGTCATGCAGAGTACACATGTACTATCAATGATCACACAGGTGTGATGTAGTCCACCCATATCGGTATACATGGACAGGCGTGCTCCACACATACCACGGGCCTAACACAGATATGATACATGAGAACACCAAAAGTACAAACTAGGTAAAACCACGAAAATGCCACGGAAACCTTGCTCCAGCAAGAACAAACAGCAGTAAATAATTGAGAACTGCTCAAAGACCAAATAAAATTCTTAACGCAAAATTTATTATTCAACGTTTTCGCCTTGTTTAAAAACTTAGCTTCATCAGAGAACAATGAAGTAATGAAAATGCATTTCTTATATATCACCTTAAAGGAAGTGATGTCAGTAAAAATATCAGCTGTTTCAGTCTTGCAACACTTAAATCACATTGTCACAAGTATTTAAAAAGATAATGTATCAATTAAAATGTAATACGCATTCATGTAATTTTAATATCAAATGAAATAAAATAAAATAAAATAAAATGAAATAAACTAACGTCAAACACAATACGCTTTCCATATTAAAAATACTAGAGAAGCGTTGCTTTCTAAACCACTAGTCCATATGTAAAAAAGAAGGAAAATACAGTGTAATATAATGACTAAGTCAACTAGCAATGTTTATCATAATCATTGCGTTGACTAGCTATAACTGATGTTATGCTAGAGTTTACTGAAGTATACTAAAATATCAAATCAAAATTAGGTGCAACAATAAGAAGTTATAAAAAATACAAAAGCATTCATTCAAAATGCTTAACGTAAATAACTCCTTAATTTCAAGACTGGTAAAATGTTACAACTTTCATTTAGTCCAGGGTAATGAAATGCATCTGTCCTAAATTGCCATTCCAATTCTAAGATTTCCAAAAGTAACGTGGTAGGACCGCCTCTAACAGATTGTTTCATTTGGTCAATTGCCATATATGAAAAACTATGGCCTTGATGGTCAATAATATGTCTGGCAAGAGCATTAGTTTCATTTCTATTATTAATGGCATAAATGTGTTCGTACATGCGGTCGCGTAATCTGCGGTCCGTCTTTCCAATATAGAAAGACGGGCAGCAGTCGCAGATGGCAACATACACTACAGACTTACTTTCACAATTGAGGGGTTTCCTGATGTCAAACTTTTTTCCCCTTACTGTGAATGTCTGGCCAGACTTAGTTTTGTAACATCTGTTGCAAAAGCCACATGGATACATACCTAATTTTTTATTGTAAAATTTACTTGGGAGGTCCCTTTGTAATAACTCTTTCAAGTTTTTGTTTCTTTTAAAAACAAATGTGGGGGAATATCCAAATTTCTTAATTAAATTGGGATTACTTAAGATAAAATCCCAATTCTTCCGAATAATTGCTGTTATATGTCCTGAGTCAAAACTGTATGTAGTCACATAACAAAGCATAGAGTCAGAAAAATTGTTAGTTAACAATGAATTATCACTTACTATCGGACACTCTTCAATGAGTGGTGATGAAGTAGTGTTGTTTAAAGTATTATTTAAACTCATTGTTGACAAAATTGGACTAAAAAAACCCCTACTTCTCTTCAATTCAACTTCATTAAAGATGTCCTTGATAAATTTCAACGGATATTTTCTCTTCAAAAACATATCCGTTAACAAGTCACATTCTTCATAAAATGATTCCAACGTACTGGACATTCTTGCGGCCCTAACAAGCTGTCCCTTTACTACAGCTTTTTTCTGTTTGATAGGGTGATGACTAGAAAAATGCAAGAATGAATTACAGTACGTTGGTTTTCTATGTATCCTTGAAGTGAAAGAGCAAGATTGGAAGTCCTTAGTTAATTTAACATCCAAGTAATCAATACTTGATGTTGAAAAGTTGTAAGTAAATTTAAGAAATTCTGAAGTATTATTAATAGTGGTGACAAATGTGTCAGCCATTGTCTCATTGCCATCAAATAAAATGAAAATGTCATCTAGGTATCGGGTATAAAATCTTATGAATGGCGTAAGTTCTGGTGAAGAGAAAACGAAATGTTTTTCCCAATAACTCATGTAAAAATTTGCTACTACTGCTCCGCAAGGAGAGCCCATCGCTACTCCTTGTTTTTGCAAAAAGTATTTTTTATCGAACATAAAATAGTTCGAAGATAACACGATATCCAGTAGTTCAGTGATGACGTCTATCTCATTTTTTGGAGCACCCAATTCACCTAATAAAAGAGCTACCCATTCAAGGGCCTCATGGTGGGGAATTGAGGTGTATAAATCAACCACATCAACGGTGAGGAAATTAACCTCTCCGTTGAAGGGTTGAGTATTGATGGCTTCCAAAAAGGACCATGAGTCCTTACATATTATAGGAAAATGGACTAAATATTTAGTCAAAAGTCTATCAAGAAACTTGGCGCAAGAATAGGTCATAGATGACCTTCCGTCAATTAAGGCTCTCATCGGTGGGTTTGCCAAATCTTTATGTACTTTTGGTATGCCGAACATAACAGGTATTTTTGGGAGTGTTATATCAATATAGTTGTAAATGTCCAAATTAATTTTCCCTTCAAGATATAGGTCACGGAAATACCCCCTCATCCTGTTATGTGCTCCTTGGATTTCATTAAGAGAAGCTTCGGCATACGCTGGTGACTCCAAGATAGTATACATTTTTTCAATATACATATCTTGGTCAAATATCACAAGCCCACCCCCTTTATCGGGTTTAAGGAGCCTAACGGACATGTTACACAGGTCATCTAACATTTGGAGTTGTATTTTTGTAGTGTTAAACTTAAAAAATGAACCTCTATTTAACCTGTCATTAAAAAGGTGTCTCAAGTCAACCTCGCAAGCCTGTTCAAATTGCATTAAAGAAGGGTGCAATGGTGGGTTGAAAACACTAGGAAGTATCAAAGAATGAAAACTGTCCTGACAGTCAGGTTCACTATTAAAGTACAATTTCAAGTTAAGTTTTCGAACAAAACACTTCAAATTAATCAACTCCTTTGAAACATCTCCAAATTTGCTAGGTACAAAAGTGTAACCATATGCTAACAATTCAATAAGCTCTTCAGGTAAATTAAAGTCAGTGAAGTTGTAAATTTTAAAATCTGCGTCACGATTCAACATTATCTTTGGAGTCCTTTGAGGTAAAAAGGTAGTCGCAAAGGAGATGTTGTCACTAGTAACGCTGTCACCAGTGGCGCTGAAACAATTTTCAGACAGTGTGTCTCCTTCATACACTTGTCCAACTTCTAGGCTCAGTTCCAATTCTGACGCCTTTTCGGGCATTGACGTGGATTGCGCTGGCCTAAAAAATTATTGTTATTATAATTTTTATTGTTAGCATTCTGTCCTTTAATTCTACTACTGCGCCTCGGACCTGTATTTGGATTAATGAAAGACTCTTTGTCCAATAACTCTTCATTAACGTCATGTAAAATGTCATTAGTTCCTTCAGAATTAATTAAAATGTTTGTTGCACCTAAAATTACATCATTCTGTTCTGGAAAACAAAGCTTAGGGTAGGCTTTATCACTTTGATACGCCTGCCTGTCCCTTACAAGTTTCTTAACTTTGTTTTGTTTTAGTTTAACTAACATAACTTCAATGCTAGTTAATGTACGGTCATAGTCAACCTTAAATGATGTAAAATTTAAGTCATCCTTCAATTGTTTATCTAGTGCATCAATTTCAATAATAAGTTGTTGCACGTGAAGCTCGTAATGTTTAGTTATGAGTTGAAGCAGCTGTATGCCTTGCATTTGAAATAGCTCTTTTAATTCGTTAAAAAACAACAAGTTGTTAAGTAGTCCTGAGGGTGCAAAGGCATTTCTCAAACCCTTCGGTACTAGTCCCTCACGTATACATTGATTGAAGTAGGCTGCTTCTAGTTGTAATTTTTTAAGCTTCAATACCTTACTGTCAAACAGTTTCAGTTTATCAGAAATTGAAAACTTACTGTTTCCTTGAGCATGTGTATTAGACAAGTTTGTGGTTGAAAAAGCAAATGCGTCGGTGTTATGCATCCAACTAGCAATGTCATTGAAATTGTTTACATTATTTGTCGTACCTGTGGTTCTCGCTTCACTATTCGTTTGTGCGGTAGACGAATGACCCAAAAGACCGTTCGTTCCTATAGCAGGACCTCGAGAACTACTTGAAGCAACATCAGCGTACCGAACTAATGTACCAGGAACCGCCTCAGTGGATCCAGTTGGTAAAACTCTTGATGCAAGTGGTAACGGTTGTGCTGGCGGAATTTCCGCATCAAAGGAATTAATTGAAACAGCTTGTGTAGGAAGGGAACCTCCTCCTTCTAGCCTCGTATTATTTGGATTACCAACATCCCTTCTTTCCATCGCGTCCAGTCATGCTTGAAACCTATCAACCTATCTTAAGTAATCCCAATTTAATTAAGAAATTTGGATATTCCCCCACATTTGTTTTTAAAAGAAACAAAAACTTGAAAGAGTTATTACAAAGGGACCTCCCAAGTAAATTTTACAATAAAAAATTAGGTATGTATCCATGTGGCTTTTGCAACAGATGTTACAAAACTAAGTCTGGCCAGACATTCACAGTAAGGGGAAAAAAGTTTGACATCAGGAAACCCCTCAATTGTGAAAGTAAGTCTTTAGTGTATGTTGCCATCTGCGACTGCTGCCCGTCTATATTGGAAAGACGGACCGCAGATTACGCGACCGCATGTACGAACACATTTATGCCATTAATAATAGAAATGAAACTAATGCTCTTGCCAGACATATTATTGACCATCAAGGCCATAGTTTTTCATATATGGCAATTGACCAAATGAAACAATCTGTTAGAGGCGGTCCTACCACGTTACTTTTGGAAATCTTAGAATTGGAATGGCAATTTAGGACAGATGCATTTCATTACCCTGGACTAAATGAAAGTTGTAACATTTTACCAGTCTTGAAATTAAGGAGTTATTTATGTTAAGCATTTTGAATGAATGCTTTTGTATTTTTTATAACTTCTTATTGTTGCACCTAATTTTGATTTGATATTTTAGTATACTTCAGTAAACTCTAGCATAACATCAGTTATAGCTAGTCAACGCAATGATTATGATAAACATTGCTAGTTGACTTAGTCATTATATTACACTGTATTTTCCTTCTTTTTTACATATGGACTAGTGGTTTAGAAAGCAACGCTTCTCTAGTATTTTTAATATGGAAAGCGTATTGTGTTTGACGTTAGTTTATTTCATTTTATTTTATTTTATTTTATTTCATTTGATATTAAAATTACATGAATGTGTATTACATTTTAATTGATACATTATCTTTTTAAATACTTGTGACAATGTGATTTAAGTGTTGCAAGACTGAAACAGCTGATATTTTTACTGACATCACTTCCTTTAAGGTGATATATAAGAAATGCATTTTCATTACTTCATTGTTCTCTGATGAAGCTAAGTTTTTAAACAAGGCGAAAACGTTGAATAATAAATTTTGCGTTAAGAATTTTATTTGGTCTTTGAGCAGTTCTCAATTATTTACTGCTGTTTGTTCTTGCTGGAGCAAGGTTTCCGTGACATTTTCGTGGTTTTACACAGATATGATACATGACTGCAGCTGTACCACAGTGAAACAAAGTCCGGATATGTCATATATGTGATTGCCTGGCTGTGGGTATGGACTGCACACAGGACACATACGAAGCCTGTGATGTACCACATGCATAACACTGGCGTACGCGGTAATACACACACAAATGGAAGGTGGACACATGTCTGTGGTATGCACCCCCTACAGGGTGTAGCAGTGTTGACTGGGACACATACCCTTGTACAGTTTGCCTGTGACAGCTGTGATACCATACCACAGTCCATGTTCCATGTATGTCGACACACATGTCACAACGTAGCAATGCATACACACATGGCAACAGGGGATACATGTGACACGTGTACTGTGCATGGTGCAGCCATGCATGAGCTGTGTCCAATGTCCATAACACAGTTGCAACCCCCTACCACATGCATACCCATCATGGGGGCCATCATATGATGGCATAGTAACAGCACACATGGCGGTATGTGTGTACACCATGTGTTTAAACACCTGTCCACATGCATGTGTGCAGGTACTGGTCACAGGTGTGTCCCACACCATCCTACCCTGCCATGTGCATACAGTCTGCTATGTCGCCTTTACATGACAGCGCTGCCATAATGCATACCCATCGGCCATGTGTCATCGACCATATGTCACATGGCCACTGTAACCCCTACCACCTCCCAAGTGCATATATTGGCACAGCTGCCAGATACAGTGGTGGTACGCAGGATGCACTACATACCGCTGCACGCCTGCACGTATCCCATATAGCGGGTGTGTCATTCCTAGCACCAACATATGTGCAGGAATGTGTGCCCATGTATGCCACAGATCAGGGGGACTATGTGCCATGTGCCACACATCACTGTACACCATGGTAGAGATCTGTACATACCTCAGTGTGGGGTGCACGGATGCGGATGGTGCAGTACATGCAACATGTCGTCCCTCCGTGTAGACATGTGTGGTCACCACCATGTCAGTGTGTCAACATGTGTGTATGTCTGCTGCCTGTTGTGAGGGTGTATGCAGATATAGTGTTGTGACTGGACACTAACCACACAGGGTGACCATCCCGTACTGGTGCTGCATTGTACAGCCCTGTCAATGCCATACTTGTGAGCCTTACTGGCCACCTGTGCAAGACCGCCCCCTGTGACATGGCACATGAGGGCATTGTATTGTGAGGGTGCTGACCACACAGGAAGGTGTCCCCATCTGCACACAATGGGGTGTGTGCCATAGTGGTGTACGCCCCGCGATTGTGGACATATTCCTGTACCGGTACAGCATCCAACTGCTGCACACCGTGCACCACAGCTGACAGGTGACACCTGCGGTCAGTTGACAGCACACTGTGTATGGCACCTGCAGAATGTCACCATACCTGTACTGTGTCATGCCATGTATGTGATGTCTCTGTCCACCGTAGCCTGTGGCACCGACCACAGGCGTCAGGTGCAGTATATGTGTGGACATGTGCGTCATGTACCGTGTAAGCAACGTTACACTATATCTGGCTCCGTGCTCCACAGGTTTACATGTAGAACATCTCTTCTTGCAATCTCAACTGTCTGTTCTCTATCACAAAAGCTCTGCACCTGCTCCCATAGTATTCCCACATAGGTAAAGTACATGTATACTAGATGGAGTACTACACTAGCCTAGAATCCCCTTGAGTACCCACTTCCCTGTAGGTGCCTTCTGACCCAGTTACACAGCAAATGCATTCACGTTCTCCGGCATGTTGAAGGGTCGATTGCTAGTGACCTCTCCTGTTCAGATGGTAAATCTGGGCATCCTGGGCAATGTTGGAGGTGCCTCATGGACACGGACAAGCCGCACCTCCCCCACTAAACATAATATATGTGAGAGATGCAACTATATAGCCAGACAGGGGGCTGAGCTCTCTCAAACCATGACCGGCAAGACAAAACGGGAGGGGAAGGACACCATGCACACCACAAACCCAGTGTCACATGTAACTATCACAAATGCTAAACAAACACATGAACACACTATGACATATGTGGAGGCACTGTTAAAACATGTAACGAACCTAACGAGGCCTCTGAAGCAGACACCCAAGCAACTGCCTCCACAAGACATAGGACATGCAACACATAGTTCTCAACGCCACTGTGCTAAACAGTCACAGCCCCAAAGGCCACACACAATGCCGGACACACTGGTAATGGGTGACGCCACAGTCAGACACACCGACATTCCACCCACCAGACTGAACAAGGGAATGATCACAGTAGGCTGCCTGTCGGGCGCTGGAATCCGCCACATAACACACGCACACAGGTCACTCCGCAGCATGTACAAGTATGACGCGGTCATTGTCCATGCCGGTGTCAACAACCGGAGACATACCACCCTGGGATACATGAAAGGAGACATAGAGGGGCTCTCAGATTGTGTAGCCCAGGCCAGCATGTCCCTGACCCTGGGCAGTATCCCACCCTCATCATGTATGATGCCACTATACTGGCTCCAAATGATCACCCTTGATAATGTGCCTGGTTACCGGTGTCAGTCTGAGGGGATCCAGGTTCCTCTTGCCTGGGATGACATGCTTGGCATGCCACGCCCCTTCGCAAGGGATGGCTCGCACCTGTCGCCCCTGGTCCTCAAGAGTTCGGCTAAGGCTCCTGCCACCCCCACAGTGCCCACTGCAGGCAAGGCTGGAATGATAAACCTACCACCCTAGACTACAAACCTGGAGAGAAGAAAGGGTAATACTGCTCAGTGCCAGTAGTCTACGCCCAAGCTGCACTCCCTCAAATGCCCTCCTCAGTATGGAGGACATCGATGTCAGTGCTGTGACTGAAACATTGTTCAGGGCTCCTGAGAGCACCCCAGCACTATCAGTTCATACCTCATATCACGCGTTCAGGACCATAACCCGGACCGAACACAGAAGGAGGGGGAGTCTCCATTTCCGTGACGGATACTCACACCTCCAGGTTGGCAGAGATGCACGTAGCAGCAGGGACCATCCAGGTGCAATTAACCATGGGTAGGACTGCCCTACAGTTTGTTGCATGCTACAGACCACCCTCCCAAACCCAGGATACCCGCACAGCCTTCCTGAAGACACTGGGGAGTATGAATGCTCTCACAACACCATCATATTGGGTGACATCAACCACCCATACATAGACCGGGAACATTACCCAGGACACAACACCCTACACCAAAGGTTCCAGGTGTTCATACACCCGAATGCTGTGGAACAACCATGCACCATACCCACAAGGGGAGGAACTATACTAGTCCTGATCATCACACATGGGGACGACATGCTCCACACAGGATGTACATCCCTCAACGGTGAGGTCAGACCATATAGTGAACTCACTGGAGATCCGCATCCTGCACCCACCACCAGCAGGGGAGACCACAGTGAAGACCTCTCCACAGCGAACCCCACATGTCATACAACTGGTGTGGTACCCTACAAGGCCTCCATGCCAGTGGTAAACACAGGCCACGCTGCTGAAACCCTTACAAATGCCTTCTATGAGCACCCCCAGGAATGTCTGGATCAAGCGATCCCTGATAACATCAGGACCTTGTCCACCAAAGGCAGGCACATGGTCTGGTGGACCCCAGCCATTAACAAACCATACAACAAGAGGTGAAAGCTACTACATGACAGAGCAATATCACTACCAGGGAAGGCATCACTGATTAATACTGGCGTTAACATACGATCACTCATACAATCATCCAAGGCCGCCTGTGGGACTGGACTTGCAAAGGACACATAAGACAACCATAAGGCCTTCCTTAGCTATGGTAGGAACATGGGTGGAAGCACACAGTTATGCTTGGAATTAGTCCAGAATGGTACAATGATCACTGAACCCACAGACATTGCCAACAAACTGGCAGACAGGTTCTGTGCATACATCTACCCTCCCTCCACCCCCCAAGAGGGGACGTATCTATCCCACCAGAGTCTAGCCTCCCAAACATCTCAAATGCCCAGGTGAGAGCTGATATCTGTAAAGCAGTGAACACAGCATCAATGGGACCAGATGGTGTCCCTGGCTGTGTGCTACACAACCTCAATGAGGGCCTCACCCCGCACATAAGGCTGCTGTTTAATCATAGCCTTACTACAGGCTACGTACCCGATGGATGGCATACGGCAACTGTGGTCCCACTCCACCAAGGTAGTGCTCCTATGGACTCTGTACATCCCTGCCCTATAAGCTTGACAAGCCTTGTCTGCAAAGCTATGGAGGGGTCCATAATGGAGCCCATAAAGAAAGACATTGGGGAACGACAAATACTGGAACATACCCACATCGGCTTAGTCAAGGGCAGATCCTGCCTCCCGAACCTGGTCGACCTGTTTGGAGGAGTCACTAAGGCCATTGATGGGGGTACGTCGGTTTGCACAGACTACCGTGACCTGGCAACAGCGTTTGAACCACACTCCACGTGGGCATCATAGAAAGGCTCACCAGCGTAGATGTAGAGACATATGTCACACGATGGTTTGCCAACCGGATGGGGGTCAAAACCCACAGGGTTAGTGTTCCTGGTGCCATGTCAGACTCCAAGCTGGTCCCAAGTGGTGGCCCACAGGGCTCAGTCCTGGGCCCCCTCCTGTTCGGCATTCAACTTTCCGACGTGCATGCAAACATAGGGGGATTGTGGCAGACAAGGTATGCAGATGACTGCAAACCGGCCACCATACTCAACACCCCATCAGACGCGGACATCCACCTGAGGTCTCATAGAAATGGATACCTGGTGCCAGAGCCATGGCCTGAAGCTACATGCCAGGGAAGGTATAGACCTACCCTTTGGGAAAGACATGTTCACCCCGAATTACCACATAGGTGGTAATCCATTAAACATGGTGGACGTGATCATGGACAAGGGTACCAAACCTGTCGGTAACCTCTCTTGACACTCACATTGCCAATGTGGTTGGGAACAAATTCCACTGTGCCCACCTGGTCATGAAGGGATTCACATCCACATCAGGGGAGGTCATTGTACCCCTGTACTCTTCACGCATCAGACCGATGATTGGGTACAACGCCACATTTGGAATGTACCTAACCTGACACCTGCAGCACTTGGAAGGACCTCAAACATTCCACAACACAGGGATAAAGGTGCTGAGACATATGTCACACGCTGCCCGACTGAGGGGACTCCGGCTGCATACCTTCTCATACCGTCTGCTCCGAGGTGATCTGTGCCTGACATACACGGCCATGTCCGACCTGGGTGTCATGGACATGTTCCACCTCCTAGGATCCAAACAACCACGGGCACGGGAGCAACTGACAGAAACCTCGACACGGACATAAATAGGATGTGCTGGAGGGACAGGTTCATCGCCCAGAGACTCCCTACACCATGGAACAGATTCCCAGCCCTTGTGAAGCAGAGCCCCTCACTGACTCTGTCCAAGAGTAATCCTGACGTGTGGATGGGTGTTCGTAGGTATGCCCCAGGCATCATCTCTGTGTCACTGCTGGACAGAGGGACAGCAGACCAATGGATATAGTATCCTCATCCTAAGGGGTGGTGAAGGCCACACACACTCTGGCTAGGCTTACACATGCCGTAGGGCACATAGCCTGGTATGTACCTATGCACCTATGTACCTATGTAGGTGTCCAGGCAGGTTGCGGGTACCTGTGGTATGCTGATATTGCCAGATGTGCCTGTGGGTAACCCACAGCTACACGTGGGGGACTGATAACAGTGCTCCCAGTAGGCACATGCAAGTACACCATATGAGGCGTACAGGTTAACTGAACCAACATGGTGCTACACATGTAACCGTCACACATACCGTGTACACAGCTCAATGTATGCTGCACCTGCACTACATGGTATGTCTGCTGCATGATGACAGTACACAACCCATGCCACATACACACCTGTCACTTGTCATACACAACCACTGCAACATACACATCACACACTATGCATACACAGGTATCACATACACCTCTCACTAACTTGTCCACCCTGTGCATCAGAATATATTTGCATAACTGTGCACCGATGGTGTGGATGACAGTGATGCGGCAGAGGCTTCATCATATGCACAGGGTGATATGTGTGCCAGGGGCATAGGCTGTACCAATGGATGACATCATGTGTGTGTGTAAGGGCCGGTGCATTTACTGGGCATGACTGTGCAGAATGCATGTGGATGTGGTGGAGCCCTACAGTTGTGTCTGCTGTGTGTGGGTATGTGTGTACACAGTTCAGCCATCTGTGATGCCTACACGGGTATACTTGGCAGCCCCAGACTGTACAGTGCAGGTTGTACAGCTCACTGTGTCCGTCTGCGGCCACGTGACCCGTGCCTGCCTGGGGTCGCACGGGCACTACCGAGTAGAGGTGTGGAGTGGCCACTCTCCGATGACACATGTCCGCTGGAACCGTGTCCACGCTGGGACCGGCCAGGGCCACGTCCACGTGGCCTGCTGTGTCCTGGTGTGGTTGGTGTAGCACCAGCTGCACTGCTGCTGCTACCGGCACTGTGTGAGTGGGCATGAGAGGTGGCACACACGTCGACCTACACTAGGTGGTGTTGCTGGCCTATGGCCACGTGTCCTACGCCTCACCCCTACCAGGTGTTCCAGCACAGACAGCTCACGCTCGCGGATTGACATGCCTCGGTCGAGGATTCCAACCATCTCACCTAATCGCCTATCCAGAACATTAGCAATCTGCTGTTGAGCATTCGCCAATGACTGGATGTTCTCATTTAGGGAATGGATTGCGGCCCTCTGCAGCCTCTGCCCTTCTTGGTTCTGCCATTCAGCACGTGCCTGTGCCGCCATTACAGTCTGGAACATGCGTCTGGTGATACCAGCTGCTGCACCCTGTACAGCAGGTGCATGTCTGCCAGAGGTCCTCCTACGAGCAGCACCAGCCACATGCCTGTGTGGCACATCACCAGACATTACACTGGCAACATGGTGTGTACCCGCACCTTCTGTAGCCACCACACATTCCTGCTCAATGCCAACAGATGCTGACTGTCCTTCCTCTATGGGCAATGGTGATGTGGTATGTGTCGGCATCAGAACCGTGTGCGGAGATGAAGGGGACATAGGTGGGATGGTAACCATTGGCACAGCTTCTGCCCCTGACAACCCTGCCTGTGCCTCATGCATATGGTCATCACCGCTAGTATCTGTGGGGACACTAGCATCAGATGGACCGCAGGAGGGGAACGCACCTACACCACCTGTGAATACAAAGACATACTGTAAGATACATTACACACACGCAGACACACACGCAGACACACACACACACACACACAGACACACACACACACACACACACACACACACACACACACACACACACACACAGACACACACGCAGACACACACACACGCTGACACACACACGCAGACACACACACACAGACACATCATGCATGTGATATTGCAGATGGCATGCAGCATTCCCACACCACAGCTCAGTGAATGCAGGCCAGACATTAATAGTGGTAGTATGCATACTGCCCTGGGGTGCACACTACATCAAGCAGGTGTCATTTCAGTAGGCATGCAGTACACACATTCATGGTAGTTTGCATGCATCACCGTGATACACCGTGTGGCCACAGGCAGGTTAACAGTACACATGGCTGGCGTCACTTTGACATGTACTCCGCCAACATGTGCGATAACATGTGGACATGTGACAATGGTGTCCCACCACATGCACCACATCATACTGGACGTCACAGTGCAGTGTTATGTGTACAGGCTACAGATAGAATGCATGTGTAACAAAGATGTCTGTGCAGGTGTGGTTGGTGTGAGCCATGTACATAGCTATACAGTGGGGAGTACAGGCACTGTGCCACTGCATGGCAGCAGGACACAGGTATGTTTCTGTGCGATGCATACCATGGACGCATTGCATTGCCATGTCTGCAACACAGTCATGCTGTTCCACAGCACGTATATGGTAGACATTGGTGGCACCTCCAGTGGCTGCAGACAGGCATTCCGGTTGTCTGGTGTACCACATCAAATGTACAGGTGGTCCACTACAGCTATGATCGCACTGTGTGTGGACAATGTGCAACGGTGTCTATCCACTCCAGATGTACTGTGTGGCAACATGCCTGTAGGTATCACCCATGGCCATGTTTGACTGGGTCATGGACAATTGTGTGTGATGGGCATCGTGTACCCATCCCTGTGGTGGCCCATGTGACATACACCCATACAAGTCTGAGGTGTCACAATCCAGAGGCCTATGCAGACAGTGTGGATGTCTGCTATGTCGGGCGTAGGTCTTGTCATGGTGTGACAATATTGCAGACAGAACACCACGTGCGTGGGACATGTCATGTGCCATGTCACAACGTGTGCACACAATGCAGGGGCATATGTCACATTGGTAACACCTGTGTGCTGGCCAGATCACAGCTCACTATGTGGTACTGTGTGCATACCACAAATGGCATTCCAATGCATACTACATATGCAGCCATTGTAGAACACCTCCACCATTGTATGCATAGCTGACTGCACATATCACACCGACGGGTTCTGTGGTTTCATGCCGGTGTATACTAACGGTTGTATCTACTGTACATGGGTGGCGTGTGTGTCAGGTGGTGCAACCTGTATACCGTGACTGGAGCGGAACCCAGGTGTGCATGTCATACCTGGCCACATGGCGAATATCTATACACCGTAACATGCCTGTTACTAACAACAGTCTCACCTGCGATGGACCCATGGCTGTGCGACATGCCAGAGGTACCTGTATAGGGGCGACACAACAGTATAAACATTATCCATGACTGTAGCCACAGTAAGCACTGTGCATGTCACATCATGTACCTGTGTGGTAGCATGTGTTATGCACATGTCTGCAAACACAACGTAGCATACTGTAGTATGCGGCTTGTGTGGCCATATACCTGGCATGTGTTGGTACATTATGTGGTGTACTGTGACACCCACACCTACGTCAGTTATCATACACATATGCAAGACTGACTTACCAGGCAGCTCCAGGCTCATTGGTTGGGAGACACCCACCTCCACGATGGCAGCGAGTGTTTCTGCATGATGTTCCCTGGGTGTCCCCAGACTGGCCAGGAGCTCCTCCGTGTGTGTGAGTGGGTGCTGGGTTGGTGGCCCACCACCTGTTCCACCTTGTTCTCTGGCGATTGCGGCGGCACGCTGTTTCGCGTGCCGTATTAGGTCCATGCAGTGTCGGCGTATCTGCTGGTAGGTGCGGTTGTTGCCACCCACGTCGTTCACCCTCCTGCGCATATCCTGCCACACGTCATCCCGCTGCTGTGCTTGCTGTGGAACATGGCTGAATAGCAGGTCATGGTTGTCATGGAGCAACGGTATGATTACGTCATCCTCCTGGCGGCTGAAGGCTGGCAGCCGTGAACGTGGCATTATCTGTAAGACATAATGATGGTGACAGGTCACATTTACACTGATGTACTGGCATACCGCTGGACATACATTGCTATGACATGTACGACATCTGCACAGTAATCTCTGCGATGCATCATGGCACTAACACAGCTGACGTGTTGCTGTCACACCGTTGAGCAGCAGGTATCATATCATATCTGTGTGTCAACTCATCACACTGTACACACACCATGTTGATGGTAACCTGCTGTGGACATGTGTACCTGCCCGCACCTGTGTTCATACCAGTTGGCACGTGTCCCAATGTGCACACAGTTCTACTGTTCACCTGGATGCTGTGTATATGTCACTAGGCATCACGGACGCAGCCGTTATGGATGTCAGCGGTGGCACTGCACACATACACGTGGACACCTATACATGCATGTGTTGTGCCATGTACATCTACACAGCACTGTACAGGTGTTGGACAACCTGCCACGGCTCACCTGTATTGCACATGTGATACACATGGGACATTGTGTAATCATATGACATTAGCAGGGATGGTCATACATAGCATGTGCACGCACACGTTGTACACGCCAACACACAGCACCTGTGACACCACAAGGTGCATCAGTGCCACATTACTGCTCTGGATGGTTGATAGTGCAAGTGCCATTTGGCCATCGCACCATGTATGACTGTGATAGCACGTGCAGCCTTGCTGGACAGGGCTGCATGGTATGACAGGGTATGTCACATACATGGCACAGGGATGTGTCCCACCTGGGGGGTACTGATATTGGGAGGGTGGCTGTCCATTCCATATGTCATTGCTATGTGTATATGGACATTACACATGTCTATCATCATGGTGTGGACAATGGCCTTCTGCAAGGTAGGCAGCATGCTGCTTGGTGGGGTGTGTATGGTGCATGCTGGTATCGCACATCCATGCATACACATTACCCCTGACAGGTGCTATGTGCTGTGATATTGTTCAACACAGTGCTGTATGTGCCCACACACTGATATCCTGTGCACATGGATGGTAGCCTGGCCTGACATGGGTACCACATATGTCTACATCCAGTGCCTGCTGCCACCGCCATGTCAGCAGGTGCACCACACAGCACCATCCCTCCCACAGGGACCGTGGTGTTGGGCACAGCATAGGTATCCATGTATGGGGACAGGGATGTTCACATAGCAGGGGCACTGATGGTATCATCCATCGGACCATACACGTATGACGCACACCTCACACACCCAGCCCATTCAGTATGTTGTTCGCAACACTGACACAGCTATACTGCTAGGCCAGGGACATTCCCAGCCGTACATACACAGATGCATGAACATCTGTCTGTGGCATAGGCTACAATGATGGTGGGGTTCAACACATAACGTGTTTGAGTGTGGCTGGCGCAGATGTTCTGTGCACGTGTCTACATGGTAAACCTGTTCTACAGTAGCCAGCGGTGATGTGCTGTGCACATGTCAATGCTGCACATTGTGTTGGTGTCTGTCTGTCAACAGGCCAGTGGTGGAACACACAGGGGTATTACTGATCAAATATGCAAGCCACCCTGTACAGCTGTACTGCTAACATCTCAGGTGCTAATGTGTCATGGACATGCACACCTTACCCGGACAGGTGGTAGTGGGTTGCCACCCATACCCATCTCCTCTTGTGGGTTACTATGATCCAACACACTGTTTGTATTGTATGTTCAGGCTATGCACCTGTGTGGGACATGTGGGCATGCAATGCACTACTGCGTACCTTTGCACCCATTGCACAACATGTCACACAGGTACACTGGCAGCCATACACTTCACAGCTTGATGACGGTACAACAGGTGTTGTACACACATAACACATATCCTGTGGGACATGGTCATATGTACAGGCATGTCCAACAGTCACGTACCACTGCTACCCCTATATGACGGATATGCAGTACATGTGGCGGTACAGCAACTGTCACATGTAGTCGTGCAATGCCCCCCTACCTGCATGGCGTGGTACTGCCTGTGGGGATATGCATCTGCATCCATGCTGTGCCCATAGCTGACAGTTGTACATCGATATGTGCAACATACCTCATTTGGTATTCTCATGGGTGCATGTTCAACATGGCTCCGCATTGTTTGTGTCTGTCACACAGTCATTGTTGTACATGGTTTACATGCCAGCCATGGCTTACTGTATGTGATTCCATGTACTTCATTGGGATACCATCATTATACATTATAACAGCGTATTCCAGCCATCACATAGCCTTCCTAGATGACACTGTTAGCCAGCCAGTAGTAGGTGTTCTGCCATCTGCACATAGGTCACACAGTACCAGGGCGGCTGACACCCATTCTGGGGACAGGGTGCTGACAGCTGTGGATGGGTGTGATGCTGTCAACAACCGTGACTGCACCTGATGGTCACATCTGGATGGGTAACATTCACAACACACACCTACCTTCACGTAGTAACACATCATCTACAACAATGGACATTCCTGCCAGAACAATGTGTGCAGTATGTCTGTATGACCACCGTAGGCACCACTGGTGGCCCCCAGCATGGCAGCCAACAGCACCGGTGTATATCCCGTGGAACCATGGGTTACACCATTCACAACACACCTGTCTCAGATGACCCTGTTGTGGATCACAGTGCAGTTCCACACATCATGTTACAGTATGCATCATGCACTGATATGTTGCGGACGTGTGAACAGCTGTGCAACTCAACATATGCACACATGACACATCACCTGGTACAACATATCCCTCATACAACGTGTTATTGTGACCGCCCTGTGATGGCATTACACAGGCTACGTGTACTGGGACATGTGATGGCTCACCAGTATATTCACCCTCTGGGTGTGTGTCTAGCCAAGTGTACAGTAGGCAGTGGTCTGAACACAGGGACACTGTACATTGACCTACTGTGTCACTGCAACTGTTGCCTATGCTCATACTGTACTTATACAGGCATGTGGTATCTGACCACTATGACAGTCCTGGTCGACCACACTGCTGTGGCACACATGACCTGCGGCCATCTGCCTGGGGTGTGGAGCACACATGTACATCTTCACATGCTATACTGCCTCTGTGGCGGTGTCACATGACTGTCTCCAGCAGGGCTGTAACAGGCAGGCACGGCATGGGGTCATGTGGGACAATGCTTGCACCTTCCACTGTGCTGCACACAAGCAAGGCACACACAGTAGTGCACCACTCACATTTATCTGCAGTGACTGGGACCTGCCTCCATGCTCTGCACAGCATGCCTGCAAGTACAGATTGTACACGGATCGTACCTCCCAGGCACATACCTGGACTGCAACACACACAGGTGAGGGGATCACACATCACACAGTGTTCTGCACACATCCTGGATATTTGCCAAACACAATGCATCATAGGTGCTCAATGTGCAGATACCCATGTTTGTGACTGCTAGACACATTGTAACACGCAACAGAGTTTACATTGTACACCACAGGTTACATGCTGTCTGTGTTGTTATACTGTACATTGGGCCTCGGACAGCTGCCACTGCCATGTGCTGACAGCAACCCACACTTCCCTAGAATGGACACCCATGTACCTACACATGCTTGAGGCATGCACTCCACCCAGCTGGATGACACATTACACAACACATACCATACCTACACTACCCTCAGCATGCACAATACCTCCATGTGTCTGGTGTGTTAAACCTGGGGTTATCCCCCCTTTGGTGGATGAACACATATGCTTCACGGCCCTGCTAGCCACACCCTGGACACACACCCATCGCAGCATACACGGAACATGTGTACTACAGCCAGTACTACTGACGTCTGCTGACAGCAGTTGTTGATGGCATGACACCCCGGCAGATGGACAGTGTACATACATATGCTGACACATACCACAGTGCACTTCCGTAGCATGTACACAATGGTGGGGATCATGCTATTCCACACAGAGACATGGCGGTACTGACCTTTTCACAGACGCCATGGTGGTGGTCATGTTCCATGCACATCTGATGTATGGGCACATGTGCAGGCTGTTGCACGGTGGTGTATATTCACATGTGTGGGGTGCATCACTTGTCAGCCATGGTGGGTCCTCGTGGTCCGTCACATGCTCCAAGGCTAGCTACCTACACATGACTGCCGCACATTGCAGTGTGGGGCCTCAGGCAGTGTGGTGGTATGTCTGTGTTGTTTGGCTACATCCACATTCAATGTCACATACAATTGTCACCCAGGCATTGCAGACCGTGATAATGTTGGCAACGTTCCAGGCGATGGTGTACTTACCAACAATACACACTCTCACTCACTACAGGGTTGCAATCCATACATGGACATCGTAGTGTCCCTGTGGACACATACATGGTACTGACATGCACACGTTATGTCCTGGGACACTGGCCCGATGTCACCTTCCGATGTCCCTAGCTGTTATGTCCCGCCAACCTGTTTGGTATGTGTCTCCACACCAGCCCACTATATTCACTGCTAGCCTGTTGTCAGACATTGTGTACCTTGACCACCGCACAGCCGCATCTATCGCACTACCCATGGGTGTCACTGCATTGCACGTGTGGCACTGCATTCGTACACCCATGACTGGACTGTTCTGTATGGCACTGGGGCACATCCTCACAAACGTGCTTCACGCACACATTAATGGCCTACATGCCTTTCCTGGCACCCTTGTTGGGCTTCTGTGTGCCACAGCACGCCACGTACACATGCTGGCCACCTGTCGTACCATTGCATGGGTGGTTGGGGTGGTACAGAGGGCAACAAATCAGACGTTGTCCTCACATTGCCCTTCAGCACCATTCCACGTTCTGGTATTGGCAACGTACACATCCACCTGCACATCATACCCTGTGTCTCAGGATGTTAGGCTATATGACTCCTGGACAGGACACACAGTGGTGCAAGCATATCATACTACCTACTACATGTCAGGTACATATGGCATTACACAGTCCTCACTCATGGGGCCCCTCATGTTCACTATTGGCTTACATACACAACATGCTGTCACAGAGTACTGTCCATGCCTAGATATCCCACATCTACATACCTGGCGCCATTATAGCTCCACCAGCTCATACCGATAATGACCATATGGGTGTCAGTGTGGCACATACATCATGTGGGTGTCATGGCATCAGGATGCATGACACATGGTGCATGCACATCAGCTTTGCATAGCAACATTCACCCAGTGACTATCACATGGATACTGGCCCCGTACATGCATATCACATTGTACATGGTTGCTGTACACACAAATGCCCCACACGGTCCTGTGGTTACCGTATTCCACTGTGGCATGGATACACTTCTGCAGGGCCACACCTATCTGTTCTGTGTGTGATGCTGGTACATAGGTAGCCATTGTACCTGTGGCATACACACATCTACACACGGTCAAGGGTACAATACCACATTCATGGTGTACCTTCCACAATGGCTACGACTTTACATGGCACAGCATTGTCATGCCACGATGTGTACCAGGCTCGGACAGTTTACATATGCGGCTGACAGATGGAAAACACATCTGTACACATCTGCATACCACATACACAGGGGTGTCTTCTGCTCTGACACGGACCATGTCCTCCGCATTACTGATGCATATACTCCTCATACATGACAATTGCAGTGGGCAGTGTGAACGGACTGCTCATGGATATGTGCACACATGCCACACTGCATGGGCTGTGCTTCTGTGTTACTTCCGCAGACACAACACACACCATGCTGTGGAACATAGGTCCTGTGCACATCCCACAGGGACACACAGTGGCACTGTTCATGTGATAGCTCCCTTGCTGTTTGAGTGACACGTAGTCATGGTACCACCACAGCAGCAGTACTGTGTAAACATGCAGTTGACAGCCGCCTCTGCTGTTCACTGGACACTACCATGGGGAGGTGACACTACTGTGTACACTGCACATGTGTTTACACATGGACCTGCCAGACCTCATTGTTGCCCACAATGCACCTGCTACAGATCGTTTGGGCATGGTTACCTGGTGTTCCTTCCATTTCGGATGGCTATGATGCTACTACTCTGTCCCATACCTACAGGACATATGTATCCTGTTATTGTACATACCAATAGGCAATACCTCCATTATGCATGATATGCCTGTGATACTGTGTATAATGTCTGTCATATCCACCATGACAGCTTTACATTACACATAGTTGACATAGTATCCCCTACTGCAAGGCATACGTGCACGTCGGGCGCACATTACGTATGACATCGACGGTATATGCCCATACACATGTGTGCTGTGACAGTATACATACATGTCCTATCCCCTGCTATGGCACTTCCTTGTTGGACATCCACTGCCAGCATCGGCGTGTGGTCTGGCATTGTTCTCTCTTATGCCCCCCTGTGGCAGCCCTTGTGGTGTCTCGGCTGTGTACATGATATCCCACTGCTGTGCACACGGTGTCCACAGTCGTTGGTATGCTCAGCAGGATAGCACTACATAACCACCTTTCAACACTCTCTGCATTATGGACAAGTATCATTACTTACAAACACCATTCCCATACAGTACTGCTTCGTCGTACACATCATGCATTACACACCCATACATATCGTGTGTTCTACATACCTTGTCGGTGTTTCGTTCCGTTTTTCGTTCCGTGTATCGTTATTCCTATTTCTTACTCTTTCCGTTGTACACTGCTGGTTCGGTATGAGCATACGGTTTGAATATCCTGGGAGTCATCCTTATATCCGTCGATACCTGCAACATGTGGGTTCATCCCACCAATTGCTGTTCCTCAGTGTGTAATTGTGCGCATATCACCTGTGCATCTACTCCATTTGGACATTATGTGTCGTAACTGGGGTATGGTTGGATTCCTCACCTGGGCGTTGCCTATTTGCCCTACCATCGTGGAGATGGTCTGTATTGTGTTATGTTATGTGTAACTGCGGCCGCTATGTGTGGCGACAGGTACATTTCGCAGTGGTGTTGGCCGTGGATTGTGTGTGTTGGGTATGGTATTAGGTTCGACATGTGGGTGTCCCTGTCCTGACGGCGTCTGTTGATGGCGTTTTGCATTCGGATGTGTAACATAGCTGTTGTATTCCTTTGAACAACGCATGCAAGTATGCATCCGCTGTTGATTGTGTTTCCCACGCGAGATGTATCGGTTATGCAGATGTCATTGACTGCCTGTATGTTTGTGCTGCTATTACGGCTTGTATCCCTTTAATATGTACGATGGGGAATATCGGAGGTTGTAGGTGACGGTTACGGGTTGTGGGCCTTGCATCTCTACATACACGGTATGGTTGTCTGTGTGCTCCATCCCTGCCTGGGGAGTTGACAGTTAATTGTCTGTTGGTCTGGGAGTGTAGGTTATGTTGTTGTCATGTGGTGTTGGTATCGCCTGCGTATGTGCTTCATGCATGTATTCCTCCGTCACATCTGTGGTATATCAGCGGTTGTTTGTACGTGACGACTATCCCTTGTCATTCTGTCCCAGATATTTACAGTGATTGTGGTCCTGTACTTGGGATGGCCTGTTTGCCAGTGGTTGCCACCTATTCAGGTGGGGATTGCTTGTTTGACACTTGTAGAACACACAGCGGTGTTTACGGGCCGATACGTGGCCACGGTCAGTAGCGAGGTAGCACATACGTATTTCCGCGGTACATACCTATTGCTGTGTGACTTTGCCGACGTATCATTTTGCAATTAGCATATCGGTGTCATACATACGGTCATGATTAGTACATACGTCCTTTCCATTTCCTGTGGGGTATATTCCTGTGCTACATTCTGGGACATTGTCACTTTGCATCATTATACGTCGCCACACGCCTAGCCAGGGTGGGGCTCTCACTACTACTTTGGGACTACTGGTGTACATATGCCTGTGGCTAGTGTACTGTATGCCTACACATATTATTCCACTCTGCCTCTAACATGGCACCAACATACACATATTACAGAGACACACACATTACACTCGCACAGCGACACACACGGCACCCTCTCCGCACACATACACATACTACGGCAGTCACGGGGACGTTTGCACACAGTACCTGCGTGGGCCGCATCACCGGCGGCGGTGTCTACCTCCCCCCTCATATCATCATAGTATTACCCGCGCATGTACTGTTACTGTACTGTGGCCTGGCGATCATTCCGACTCGTGGTTATGCATTTTGGTATGTTGACCTTTCCATGGTTGGCGGTATCCTCTTCTGTTAAACCTCCCGGATGCTCAGGTTGTCGTTTCACTATGTATACTATGTACAGATATCGCGTGTTACATCTCTGTCACCTTACATCCCTCTGATTCCCTGTCTTACCTGTAGTACTTCTATGTATATGTGTACATATATTTCTATATATGTAATGATATCTATCTACATATATGTATATGCACATATATACATGTTTATATGTATACACCTTGCAGCGAACGTGGCAGCATACAGCAACGCCGTCTGCTGTAGGACCCGCATACGGTTCAGGTGTTGCCGTTCCATGCTCCGCTGGCTGTTGGGTGTACAGTGTTTGGGTGCTGCCTATGTTGGAGTCACACATGGGGCCACCCATACGGTACACTTTATGGGTGGTCATGTTTGTGTGCCGTCCATTTCACTGTGTGTGCAGGTAGGGAGGTGTCAGTCCATGGGGCCTACGCTGTCAGAGTATGTGCTATATGTTCCCTCTTTGCCAGGGCATAGGCATATTGGGTACGCCTCCGTCTGCCTACTGGGGCTGGCACAGTGTGTTCATGGTCCTGAACCCTCTGTGCCTGGACTGGCCTTGGCAGTTGTGGTGGGCTTTGTGGCCCTTCGCCATTATGTCCCTGCAGCAGCTGCTTCCGCAGGATCATATTATGTAGCATGGCACATACTATGAATATGTGGGCACATGTGCCTGGAGAGTACTGCAGGGCTCCACCAGATGTATCCAAGCACCGGAACTGTGATTTCAGCATCCCAAACACACGCTCTATGATTATTCTGGTTTGTGCGTGTGCCTCATTATGGCGTTCTTGCATGTGTGTGTGTGCATTTCTGATGGGAGTCATCATCCACGGCTCCAGTGCATAGCCAGCATCTCCCACAAGATGGCCTTGTGGGATGTCCCCCCCTGGCAAATACCTGGTACAGCTGTGAGGCATGCCAGATATGGGAGTCGTGGTAGCTTCCAGGGCTGCCAGCACACACATCCATGATAATGCCCTGCGCATTGCACATGACCTGGCAATTGATGGAGGGGAATCCCTTGCGGTTTATGTAGCGTCTACCCTGCTCCCCAGGTGGTGACTTGATTTGTATGTGCGTACAGTCTATCGCACCTAGTACCTCCGGGTATTGTGCCACATGGTGGAAGTGGCACATATTGCTAGCCAACTCCTCCTGAGATCTGGGGAAGTATATATGCTCATTGGCATGTGGTAACATGGCATCCAGAAACTGGTGTAGTACCCTGGATGCTGATGCCTGTGAGATGCCCATTATATCCCCAGTTGGCCTTTGAAAGGTACCTGTGGCCAGTATTCGCAAGCTTACACATACCTTTGTGTCCACTGGGATGGGCTCCCCTCTGTTGTTTCTTGTTCTCAGGCGTGGCCGGCACAGCTCCACTATTTGCTGTAACGTGTCCCTATCCACCCTGTAACGCTCTACTATCTCCAGGTCTTGTAGCCCCTGGTAGGTTACCCTTGGTCTGAACACTCTCCTTCTCCTCTGAGGCCTACGGTAGTTGTCGGCATCCTCCTCCACAACTCCGTCTGTCTCTAACACATGCTGATGGATCACGGCCACGGCAGCACCCAACATGTACATTTTAAAAGTTCCCTGCGTGTTTACACCTATGGTGCGGCATTTGGGAATACACGGCTGTGTGTTGTGTGCATTCACACTTTATACTGTTGTGCTGTACACCCGGTGATGTCATAGGGTGTGTCTGTGCGGCCGTATCTGGGGATTATCTTCCGTGTTTTACCGTTGGCACTGCAACGCTGTTGCCTTTGGTGTTGCATTACTCTTGCCTGCAATGGATTACCTTTCGACCTTCCCTTACTGTTTCTGCACGTTGCACCTACTATTTCCTGGCATGCATCCTGCAGAGCCCTGTCATGTGTAGTTTCTGGGACATGGCATATCGTGCGTTTTGTGTGCCACTGCCGTTATGCTGGCTGTCTGCTTGGCTCTGCTGTGTAAGGTCTTCACTCTTTGCACTCTGCTACCTCCCCTACTTTCTTTGCATTCATATGCCTCCCCTATCCCGTTTTGCAGGTTTCTGCATGCAGAGTTGTCAGCTGCCGCCGATTGGCCTTCGTGGGTTGATTAGTGTTGATTGCTCATTACTACTCCAATTACACTGCTTCCACCTTTCCTCATATTCTCAACATCACCGTCCTGTTTCCGATGTTATTTGCGGGGCGAGCGTCACATGACTGGGTTAAGGGAACGTAGTCATCCTCGTGCACATGCACCTCTGCGCGCATTGTGTGCTCTCAGCTCAACTATTTCCCCACACGCCGGTCCTGCAGCTGTGATGTGCAATGTACAGCCCAGGTTTGCTGAGCTCCAATGTGCTTCCTCCTACAGTGGCACACCCCTCTGCAGGTGACATGTATTCCCTCTGAGCCACTCCTCGGTGTATTACCGCTGCGCCATTTGGTACAGCCTTACGCCGGTGGGGGGTTTGCGATTCAGTATTATCTGCCTCATTTGCATGGCATTGACTACTAATTCATAGTTACCACGCCGAACACTGCCGCAAGTCCTTGGCAACCCTTGCACCGTGGTTGTGGCTTTCCATGCATACCATAGTGTATTGTGGCTGTGAAGCTGATGTGTATTACGCTGCTGTTTTATAACATTGTCATATTATTTCATTGTTTTGCACCTTCCGCAGACATGTCCTGGGGTTCTGCTGTGAGTTTCTGTGGACATACCATTTATGTTATTATTTACATGTTGTGCATGTTTTCTTTTGACATTCTCTGTGTCTTTCGCCATTGGCATATGGCAACAGTGTGATACCTGACGCTGACAGCCTTCCGTTACTCCTATGTTATGTTTGGGAAAATGTAAACCGTTTTTTTTTGGTTTACATTGCCGTGGCCTTATGCTACGCCTGTGCCACTTCGTGGATCGCTATATGCCTTCATTTGCATGGTGCAACACCGCACATGGGGTGTTTAGCATACCTACGCCGGTGGCGGCGCTGATCCGGCGCACGCCGGTAGTGCACGTGGGATTGGATCGTACCTGAATCGCTCGGTGGCCATATTTGGCGTTGTAACGCCTACGCTGTGCGTGCGCCTGGCGCAAGGTTCATGAATCCCGGGGACTGTTTTTTTTTTCTTTTGATGTTTTGAAGTTCAATCTAAAAAAAAATCTCTCTTTTTGTTTGCTTTTTTGAGTGTTCAATATTTGACAAAACCATTGCAGGTCTATACATTTGGTCTGAGGTGTTTGAGATTGCTTTAGTATGCTGTTATGTAGTGTCAATAATCTGCTTGTGATTCGTGAGTGCTTTGTCTCCAATAACATTATGCAACTCCATGTCTCACACACTATGGCAGATTGTTTTAGTAGTAGGTGGTTGTCACTTAACAAGAAACAGTTTCTTCATTGTCTCAAGATGTCCATTTTAAGCAAGCTTGCTACAAAGATAGTTGGAATGTGCAGATCCATGGTCACAGTTGCTTACTACTGTAGGTTGGAGGGTGAGTAGTGCCAAACAGATTAAGACCTGATTAACTGCATAGCTGTCTGTCTAAACTGAAAAATACAGGTTTAGACATGAACAGGAATGAACCACTTTATACAAACCAGGTGCTCTTTGTGCAACAACTGACTATTATTGACAGTACTAGTAAGTTACATAGAGAAGGCTATTGTCCTAAATGCTTGCATCTGTACAGTGACAGGCTAAATGTGGCTGAATGATGAGCAGTGCCATGCAAATGTAGGCAACCTGTAATACCACAGAAATTCAAACAAATTCAAAGATGCTCACTGGCCAATAACAAAACAGCATAACTCAATTTTGCTTCATGGATGTGACTATCCAGTTTTTATACATGCTATTCTGGTTAGCTTTGTCATATTGGTTCCTTGTGTTATCTGTATGAGCAATAGGCATTATAAATTAAAAACAATATATATATATATATATATATATATATATATATATATATATATATATATATATATATGTGTGTGTGTGTGTGTGTGTGTTTAAAAATGAATCTAGGACATTAGAACCACAGATAACACTGAAGTATTATTATTCATTTTTTTCACTCTTTGGATGTGGCTGTCTTCAAGAATCATAGAGCAGCATTTTACTATAGCACTCAATAGGTGGGATTCCAAAACATTTGTGCTTGAGTAGTAGCGATGCTCCTTCATCCTGCATCATAGCCTTTTACAGCTTCCACTAATGTACAACCCCAAATTGTTTCAGTCTAGCAAACCTACTTCCCTTTTGAAAAAGATGAAGGGCTCCAGTATTTTCCTTATACTGAATGTGGACTAGCAGAACAGTAGGCTCTGAAATGTGGCATAAGGTAAGCACTCAGCATAGCATATTACTCCCATGACCAAGTCATTTTGGAATCTGGGACATTGCCATGGTTGGTATTATAGTGTTTAAACAATGCATTTCAATTTATATTATGTAAATTACATTTTTTCTGAGTGTAGTCCAAAAAGGAGGACTATGCTGTTAGCATGCATAACTTTCAGAGCCAATTCAATTTAATAGCATCCTCCTCAAGTCAAAATGAAATAAGTAAATTAATAAATGAAATAATTAACATTCTATAGTGAAAGAACAAAAATAAGAACAGCATATGCTGTGTAAAATTACTCATCACTTTGTATGTTGGACAACAAGACCTCCTGTTTGTTAACATATTCATATCTGAGGAAGAAGCAACCTGTTTTGATTTAAATGGTATATCTTATAAATTGAAACATAAATTCACTTGTAATTCCACACTTGTTATCTATTTAGCTAGATGCACATCCTGTCCGGTCTTCTGCATAGGTAAGACCGAAAGGAGACTGAGAGACAGAATATATGAGCACTTATATGCTATCAAAAAGTGCAAACTTGGGAATGCTCTAGCAAAACACACTTCAGTTTTTAATGATCACACATTTATGTTTTTAGTTATTGACCAAGTAAGTTGTGATAGTAGAGGGGGACCGAGACCTTTCAAGTTGGAAGAATCTGAGTTGATTTGGCAAGTTAGATTAAATGCACATAGTTACACAGGCCTTAATGACACTTGCTCAATTCTGAGCTTACTTAAATTGAACAGTCTTAAGAGATGACTTAATTGTGTTAGTTTTAGCCTGGGTAACATGTTTTTCTGTTGATTATAACCGATGTTTACTGCAGGCTTGCTGTCAATTTCTTTGTTACTACAATAATTTACAAAATCTCGTAAATAACATTATAATGATTTAATTTATTTACGAATGTTTGATCAATCGACTTATAGTGTTAATGCCATTATCATTATTCTTCTTTTTAATTTACTTTTTATTTTTGTGTACCCATGCTATTTATTATATGTCTTTTCCATAATGTTGACACGAACTGTGAATGTTTCTTTAAACTGACTGAATGGGATGTTCAGCCAATTATGTTTTAATTGGGTTTCTAATTCAACATGGTTTTATATACAGACTAATTTTTCACTGTCTCTTATTTCTGAAGAAGTCAGCTATTAACCGCTGACGAAAAGCACTTAAAGACCTTGTTAAATAAACGTTTTTCGACTGCTATTGCACCCATTTTTTTTTTTTATTAGTCTGTTGCCTTGGTTTTATTCACTGTTTTGTTATGGCAATGGGTGCAAGCAGCGACATTGATACGTTTAAACCACAAGAAACACCTGCGGTTTTTAAACCGAGTCTTACTGCCGAGGACTTATTGGATGACACAGATAATCATGTCATGGGCAGTCATTTGGATTTGATTAACCACAAGTTAGAAAGTTTACTTTTGAGACTAGATAAACTGGATGCTGAACATCGGGACTTTCGTGAAACAGTCATACTTGCTACAAGTCAACCGCAGTCGCAGGATTACAATGTCAAGTGTTTTGGGCAGAATGAAATACCTGACCATGCGGCGCACAGTGTTGGTAACACTCTAACAGGTGGTCCACAGTCTTCTAGTTCTCATACCTCTGGGGCGAATTCAACTGGTCTGGAGCAATTTGTTAAACGCATTGGTCAAATTAACTTACCAATGCGAGGTCTAGGTAACCAAATTAACCCTAACATCGAACCTAATGATGGAACTATCCGGGTACAACAAGCTTCCACCAAACTTGTTGGTGGAGGTAATCCTCTATCTGTCAATATGGATAATTTTAATTCTGGAAATGCGTTTTGTTCCTCACTTGGTGGTGCAAACTTGGACTAGTCTTTGCGGCATACACCACCACGCCATCACACACCACTGGGAAATGAAGGTAACAATTTTAATGCAGCTTTGCCTGTTTGGCTTAAAAATTGTTTTAACTTCTCTAATGAACCTGGTACTGGCGTTAATAAGACTAGTACTGTTCTTAGTGACAACAACACTAAAAACAGTGAGTCAAGCAGTATAAGCACAAAATTAAAAACTTTTGATGCATGCCTACTTAAATTAAAAAAAGCTGCAATTAGAAGTCTCTTATTTTAATGAATGCATAAACCAGAAAATAGTACCAAAGGGTTTAAGGCGAGCACCATATTCAACTGGCTTAGAAGCTGGCTCAGTGTTCCACACTGACTTAGTCAACCTGTTTGACCGCCAGGGACTGGAACTAATTGACTTGATAGTAAAACATTATACTTTGTGGATAGAAGAACTTTCCCTTAATACAATTGATTTGGACAAAACGATTACAATGGATTTGGAGTTTAATAGATACAAATTTGAATATGAGCATACATTTGCTAGTATTGATGAACATATGTTGAAATTACAATCTCATAAAATCAAGAAACTTTCTAGAGACTGTAATGCTTACAAGCAAGGTGTGACTTATCCTAATCCCCCACCAGGTCAAACATGGAAAAATGGTATTTTTTCATTTAACCAAAGCACTTCAGCTAGTTGTGGACAGTACTGCCCTTCAACCCACTCATGTGCATCTATTGGTTCGGGACTGTCACCTGACAGTCCAGACAACAATGACACTAATAATCCTTCTGACAAGAACCCAAATGTGGGTGAACCAAGTGGGACTCCATGGAGTGAAAGGTTAAGGAGTGGTCAATGTAATCACAATTCCACTAATCAACATTCAAATTTTCAGCAGCGCCCCTATATGGGGGCAAGACCGAAAATAAGGAACTTCCAACAACAACAAACAAATGTGAAGTGGAAAAACAACAAACAAAAGGACAAGAATCATTATTAAATTATTCTTTGGTTGTTTCTTTCTTTAATAATAATATTGACAATAATTTTGTCTTGGGTGATGTTGATCTGTCAAATTCACTTTCTATTGAAAGTCAGAAGACATTTAATACTGATTATACTTTAACATCACAACAAGTGGAAATTGTTGTAAACAAATCTGGTGATTTTAAATTGTACAACTATAGTACTACTAAATTTGATAACGATATGGTAGAATTGTTATCTAAAGGTTTAACATTTGTCCCTTCTAAACCTTTAAACATTGTTGATACTATTTTAGATATCAAACTTTTCACCAGGAAATTAAATTTTACCTTAATTATGGGTAATAATTCAACTGTTATGGAACAGGAATAACTACATACATCTAGTACCTATAACCCCCCCACTTCACCCAGCTTTGGAGTTATTCAAAAAATGTTGTGAGTTGGACATTAGACATGCTAATACAATGGGAGCACTACGTAACACAGTGTCCAATATAAACAAGATAGAACATGAGAATTTACAGTTTTTCAAATCCCAAAGCCTTAGGTTTTGTAAACCAGACAAGGGAGGGGGGGTAGTTGTATTCAGTACAGTCGACTATCAGACTCGTATGGAAAAAGTACTTCATTCTGACACATAAGAACCTAGTTCAAGATCAGAAGTCAATAGGGCATATAAAGTTATTAAGGACTGTATTGAGGAGTTATACATTGAAAGTAGAATTGATCAAAAGACATATAGTTATTTAACTACGTCATTTCCAAGATATCCATGTATTTTTGGTATTCCGAAAATTCATAAATGTATAGAGGACCCCCCCTTTGAGACCATTGGTTGACAGCAGAGGGTCACCTACTTTTTCTTGTGCTAAGGCAGTGGACAGTATCCTACGGAAATATGCAGTCAAGGAAGTCCAAATATGTAAAGATTCATGGACATTCCTTGAGAATGTAAGATCTGCTAACTATAATACTTATTTCAACTTCTTAACAATGGATGTGAGGGATTTGTACACTAGTATACCACACAATATTGCACTAGAATGGGTGACTCTCATTTTAAAGAAACATAATGCTCCCAACAGGGAAATCTATCTTGTCTCTGTACTTAGTGATCTTGTTCTTTCTAATAACTTCTTCATGTCCCATAATGACTTCTTTTTACAGAAAGTAGGGGTGGCAATGGGGTCACCTTGTGGTGGAGTATAGCCAATTTAGTAAAGGCATACTGGGAATCTGAGTTTGTCTTTTCCAACAGCAATGAGCATCTTGACAAGTTTATTTATTACACCAGATTCCTAGATGATATTTTTATTTTGATTAATGCGAATGTGGACACAAGCACATTGATTTTACAATATTTTAATAATACTACTAATTTTCTACAGTTCACACACTCGTTTGGTTCTGACAACATTGCTTACCTTAACGTACTCTTAAGCAAGAACCATAAGTACAACTGTTATACTGCCAAGATATTTCGTAAGAAAACTTATTCAAACACTTTTTTACACTTCACTAGTTGTCATCCTTTTTCTCAGAAAAAGTCAGTCGTCAAGGGCCAACTAGTAAGAGCTGCTAGGATGGTCAGTTTGGACGACGACTTTCTTGAAGAATGTGTTGTGCTTAAAAATATGTTTCTATTATGAGGCTATCCTGAGACACTGTTGGATAACCTTATACAGGAAATCACAGACAAAAGAAGCCAAAACATTTATAAACCACTTCTCCCAATTAGAACCATCATGACCCCAGAACCTCCAGTTTGTGTGCCAGAATTTAATGGTAATAGTACACACAAATTAGAGGAAACTGCAACTAGCTGTACTAATATCATAAATACGACCTATTTTACTACAACATTTAGTAAAGGCAGTAATACTTGCATTAACATAATAGATAAGAATTGGGAATTGTTTAAAATGTACCCGCTAATACTTGAAAAATTAGGTGATAGACCAAAAGTGGCTTTTAAGAAAGGGAAGAACATTAAATCGGTGTTAGAAGGTAGTAAAACCCTACCAGTTCAAAACCCAGGTATGTTGAAGTGTCAAAATTGTAATTATTGTAGATATGTGGAAGAAGCAACTTGTTTCGATTTAAATGGTATATCTTATAAATTGAAACATAAATTAACTTGTAATTCCACGTTTGTTATCTATTTAGCTAGATGCACATCCTGTCTGGTCTTCTACATAGGTAAGACCGAAAGGAGACTGAGAGACAGAATATATGAGCACTTATATGCTATCAAAAAGTGCAAACTTGGGAATGCTCTAGCAAAACACACTTCAGTTTTTAATGATCACACATTTATGTTTTTAGTTATTGACCAAGTAAGTTGTGATAGTAGAGGGGGACCGAGACCTTTCAAGTTGGAAGAATCTGAGTTGATTTGGCAAGTTAGATTAAATGCACATAGTTATCCAGGCCTTAATGACACTTGCTCAATTCTGAGATTACTTAAACTGAATAATCTTAAGAGATGACTTAATTGTGTTAGTTTTAGCCTGGGTAACATGTTTTTCTGTTGATTATAACCGATGTTTACTGCAGGCTTGCTGTCAATTTCTTTGTTACTACAATAATTTACAAAAACTCATAAATAACATTATAATGATTTAATTTATTTATGAATGTTTGATCAATCGACTTATAGTGTTAATGTCATTATCATTATTCTTCTTTTTAATCTACTTTTTATTTTTGTGTACCCATGCTATTTATAATATGTCTTTTCCATAATGTTGACACGAACTGTGAATGTTTCTTTAAATTGACTGAATGGGATGTAAAGCCAATTATGTTTTAATTGGGTTTCTAATTCAACATGGTTTTATATAACGGACTAATTTTTCACTGTTTCTTATTTCTGAAGAAGTCATCTATTAACCGCTGACGAAAAGCGCTTAAAGAACTTGTTAAATAAACATTTTTCGACTGCTATTGCACCCGTTTTTTTATTTTTATTAGTCTGTTGCCTTGGTTTTATATCTGAGGTTATCATTGATCAGAGAAAAATATTCATCATTTGTACAAAAATTGAGCATCTGCCATTTTATTTCTTTCTTTCATGGTAAATTCAGATAACAAAACTATTTTTAAAACTGATTGTTTAATTTGCCTGACATGCATACTTAACTCTGATTTGAATCCAAAACTCCCTATTCAGTCAAGGAACAGAGTAGACTTAGAAAAAAATTTCTTCCACAAGAAACAGCCAGTTCTCTCATAAAGTTGCAAAGCAAAAATGAAAAAAAAAAGTATTGAACAAGAAAATGGTTAAAATAACTATAACACAGAATGGACTACCACAGTAAAAAAAAAAAAGACTAGAATATTATAATGACAAAAAACAGATTCTGCATTTGCAGATAGGTCTTGAATACCACAGTTAACACAAAACACAATACATTAAATCTGGTTACAGACAGTCCTCCTAATACACACTAGTTTGTAAAATATAAAAATATATGCTTAAACAATATTGTATTGTGAATTGAATAAAACAATCTCAAGCAGCACGTTGTTATCAGTTCATACGTTAGTATTGTGATGTACTTTCACAAGTTATCTTCACCATTCCTAAATATTATTAGTAGGTACGCTATGTGATACTGTATACTGTTATCATAAATGTCATCCAGGTAAAATATTGTCATCTGGAGAAAAATTAGTATACACAGTTACAATTAGCATGCTACTCAATTACCCATGAGTACTTTTATACTTAAAAGACAGTACATATGATTGTATAACAGTAGATGTGATGCACAGTATACTTGGTGCAGTAAAATGCAACATTAATATGAAATATGACAAGACATTTCAGTAATCAGATTTGTAATAAACTTTGTGGTTATCTGTAAAACAGGTTCTCAGGAAAATGTGATTTGTATTTTTTTTGTATTAAGTATTGTTAAGTGACTAGGCTGTTTGTATTTGATAGAAACATTTAGTGCATATTTGTTGTGTGGGGTTTTTTGACAAATGGAAGCTCCACCTGAATGCAAGATGAGATAATACAGCTAGTGCTGATAGGAGGATAGGTGTTTTTTGGAAGTAAATTCAACGTGCATAGAATTTCACTGCAAGCTTTTGTGAGTTGGGAGAGAGCCTAGGTCTACTCACATTTATAATTTGGTGTTGTGTTTGCCACCGCTCCTCTCAAACTCTAATAGTGATGGCTTGCAGTGGTGTGTTTTTTAAACCAGATTTAATTCACTGCTGGCTAATGGCCAAGCCAAACCATCCCATATCTTGGACAAAGAGAATGTAAGCATGATGGCCTTGGACACCTACATGCTGATCTCCTGCACTGGTCCGCCTCATAGCCATGCAGCTCCATTTAATAGATTTAACTCAGAATCAGCAATACTAGGCTGAAAATATGGACAGGGCCACTTTGATGGAGAATATTACAAGAACTCAGCTGTCCTTCTGAATCCTTGGACAATTTTTGTCTATGTTCTGAGCATGTAATGAGATTCATTAAAATGAATGTTATATAATAAGTGTACTTGTTTTTAGCATAGCAGGAGTCCCTTCAATTATACTTTGAGATACTGAGATACAAATTGCTTTTCCCATGACATAATCAGGATGTGCTGCCAGATGACATAGCATCAGGAAGTAACTTCATAGCTGTGTAGTATGCAGAAAATACCAGCACACATTTAATACACATAAAACATATAAGTCGACTGAAGTAACTAAAGCAAAAAATACATACCTTAGAACCAAAAGCACACTTTACATGATGACAGCATAACTGCAGCAAAAACAAGTGGTTAAAAAAGTGCAAATGATCATTAAGTCTATCTGCAGTGGCTTAATGAGACCGATTCCTATTTTAGAATAATATGTGGGGGCTGCTTCAGCTTCATAGCTTGTGGAACAATGGAGCCCATTTTTCAGTCTTGGCTGTAGAATAACTATGTGGTGTGCCATGATGCATCAAATAGTTATTCTTTTGGAATTCTACAGAGAATATGCAATTGAGTGATGTCACAGCTACAGTGTAGGGGCACAAAATATTTGGTATTGTGTGAATGTTATGCACACATATTAACTGCATGAATAACAAATAGTGGAACACAACTCAATTGAATCCACGTGGTAAAATACACACTGGAACAGAATAATAAAGCATATAGCTGAATTTTGAAATACACTTTTTGTGTAAAAGTATAGGTTGATCTTAAAAAGAGCATCATAAGTATTTCAATGATTTTTTGCAGGGGGAAATGCCTCATTCAAATATTGGAGGATGTGCTTCCCTCTTTCCTATATACAATAAATAGCAACTTTGAGGTTGCAGTGATTTGTAGTTGCTGTTGTTGTTTGTCTTTTGGCTTTTCCCGGTTAGGGGTCGCCACAACAGAACTCCAGTCCGCTAATGACTGGCAGTAGGTTTATATGGTGTCTAGTTGCCAGCTCGATGCCCAACCTTCAACGAAGGCACGCCCATACACGCATATCTTTCGGAACGCCACTCGACCGTGGGGAGGACATGCAGGCTCCACAAAGAAGGCACTCCCCGCACTCCAATCTGAGAATAGAACAGGAGAACCACTTGCTGTGAGGCAACAATGCTACTGCTGCATCACCGCGGATATATGTTGCAGTGATTTGTAGTAAATGTAAAAATTGTTTTATTAACTTGAATATGCACATATTACCATTTTTGTTCAACCTCAGTTAGCATGTGTAGTAAACAGTGCTACAGGGAATTCGTTTTCCATATTCCAGGGTGCATCCTTCTTTGAAAAACACATATTGAAAATATTTTATACTATAGTGCAAATATTAGGCCACACACCAAAAGGAATAGGTCAAAGAGTAATATGCCTTGCTAAGCCATTTCTCCACATCCAAGTTTAAAAGCTAGGGCTTTGCAAGTCTGCATTTGGTGTAGGCTAGTAGGAATTGTCAGAGTCAGTCACCCATTTCTGAAAAGGGAATCGGACATGCCATACTGAATTAATTGTCATACATTGGTGAGGTTCACCAATATACAAGTCTGAATTCACAGATAACCTCATTAATGTGAAGGAAAAGTAGTGGAAAAGTGAGAGTTGCATTGATATGTGGGACTTGGTACTGTAGGCATTTCCTGGACAGATGTTAGGCTGCCTGAAGTACCTAATTCCACATACAGATGAAGCTGTACTACAGGTTTTGTAAGTTCTAGTGGAGCCTTGGACCACATGCCTGTGCAGAGTTTGTAGTGTAAGCCATCTCCTAAACACATTTGGAGATGGTTTTCAAGAAGAATTATTTTCCTGGTGGACAAATGGCCCCACATGCCCACACCACTACCTGGATAGGGCAAGCATAGGTAAAGATGAGCATGTTAGTCATCAAGCATATATTCTCCAAGGTAGTGAATGGGGTGAATTCTGGGTGATGGGGTGTAATGAGAACAGTCATGTTCCACCATCCACCTCTTGTCACATCATTATTTTGTTTGACTATGCTATGGGACAAGACCAGCTTATTAAAATGTATATTAATTTCAGTTTATTAATGATGCTATAAAATGATTATTAAAAAGCAAATATAAGTTGTATGCAGGGCTGGGAAAAATACAGCTTCATAAGATACAGTATTGCTATTTTTTAAACTGCATTCTTTTAGTATATAATAAGAGAGAATATTATATGTAGTGAGGCATGTAGTTATTACAAAAAGGAATTTGTTAGCCTGACTCCTCCAGGCTACGAGTGCAATGTTGCTAGAGCAGGTTTGAAACATCCAAGGTCAGAAACAAGACCCTTTGGAAGCAGGTAAATCATGTATAGGAAGGTGGTCACATGAAGTCTAAGGCGAAAATCATGAAGAATGAAGACATTTGCAAAGTTTTCTATAGGACACAGTCATTATAACACCATGAAATTGCATGAGCAGTTTGATAAGAAAATGTATAAAATTACAGTTTGTGTATGTAAAGTGAGAATGCTTCATCAAGAATTATGAAGAATAACTTCCAGCGCTGTAAGAATAAAATTTATGTTTGCACTTCCTGAAGTGATGTTCCTGACTAAAGGTATATAAGGTAAATTCTTAATGTTATTTATTTATGACTATAACAATTTGTTGCCGTTCTCTTGATCTGAGCTTTGGTATTGCTGCAGGGCAGTTCTGGAATAGGGCCCATCACAGATTTTCTGTGAATTCCACACGGATTTGCATGGAATAGTCAGACTCAGATGTGCAGCTATTCAGAGTGTGCAAACATACTAGCTTTGGCAGGGAAATTGTTTTGTAAGGGAAAATAATTGGTTTGTGTTTTTTTCTTTCTTTCTCTCTTTTAGATAATTTTAGCAAAATGTAGAATAAGTGCATGACTGTGTAAAATAAATGCATAACTGTGCTTGTAGTATAAGTGCATGACTGTGTTTTTGTTTGACTGAGTGGTTGTAAGATATACAAGTCATAGTGGGAGGACCCCCACAGTAAATGAGTATAGTAAATGTATGTGCACATACAGTAAAGGACAAATTAACACAAGGAGGCACCTTGTGTTGAGGGCGGTACCCACAGGCTTGAAAGGTAAGAAGTATGAGAGATGTCTTTTTTATTCTGTCAATGTATGAATGTATGAGAGAAAGAAAAGAAAAAGTTAAAAGCTAAAAGTAAAGTTAAAACAAGTTAATGAATCCACTGCATGATTGGGACGTAGACTGTAAAGTTAAAACAAGTTCATGAGCCCACTGCATGACTGGGACGTAGACTATATACTGTTAAAACAAATTCATGAGCCTACCGCATGATAGGACATAGTGGTGTGCATTGTTAAAATAAATTTATGAGCCCAAAAGCACATTGGCACTAAACATTGTGATCGTGTGAAAGTACCCTCAGAGGGTCCGAAAGAGTGGTCAGTTCTGGACACAGTACCTATCCGCCCCGTTATTCCAACCACAATGCTGGAGCTGAAACTTGTGAGCTTGTGCAGGGACGAAATCAAGGAGGTGCTGTGGGAAAAGGCTGATCAAAACCTCTCCTCTGTTGCTGCACGGTGACAGACTTCCTACCCTTCCCTCCCTGTATGGTGTGTGGATTACTTCAGTTATTTTCTGTATTTGGAATTGCCAGAATGCAGGAGTTGTAAGGTAAGCCTAACATTTTTATTATTACTGATTTATAAAATAAGAAAAATGGGAGCAAATATAAGCAAGCAAGATCAAATCCCTGAAAAGGGAACGCCTGTATATTTTATGTATTTTAATTATGGAAAGGAAAGTTGTAAATATTTGCATGACTGGTTTCAGCTTAGTTAGAACTGTGCTAGTGGGGTATTTCCATTAAAGTGAACTTATGATAAGACTAAACTGCTGACAATGAAAGGCATTTTTGGAAGAAAAGAAAAGCAAAGTAAGTGGGGAACAAATGACAGCATTTTATTCTTGGTACAGAGAAGCGCTTAAAAGGGAAAAGGAGTCAGCATTAAGAGGGTTGCAGGATGTTAATAAGAAATTGTTGCAACAAGAAAAAGAGGTTAAAAAAGGCAGTACAGACCAGTAAAAAGAGATCCCTTTATCCTGTCTTAGCAGGCTTGGAAACTGAGAATGGCCAAAAAGCAAAAAAGTCTAAAGAGGATAATAATCCTCCAGTAGCTACTGCACCCCACCCCCATATGTACCGGTACTGGTGGCCCCTGTACAAGATTCTGCTGTTTCTCAGACCTCTGCACTTTTAAACACAATGTCAGCATGGTACTGTTACATATAAACTTAGTTTTCCTGTTCAACACTCATCCCTAGAACAGGGATCTGCAGTTAAAAAAAAAAAAGTTTTTTTTCCTTTCTTCTTCCTCATTCTCAACAAGCTTTTACCTTTCCAACAGGAGCTCTAGTGTTTGGCACTGCTGTGGCTCATTACAAGCACTCACAAGATAGGGTAGGACAAGAGGCTATTGCCTTTGCAGAAGATTTTTTTTTGGCACCTTAAAAAAATGGGGGGTTAATGCTGAGTTGCATACTATGTCTAAATGTTTTCTAACTAAAAGAAGAGAAAAAAACATCCATAAAGGTTTAAGGCGAAATCAAGAAAAAAAAAACTATTACAACCCTACTTTGACAGATTTAAACCAGATGCTTCGAAAAGTTACTCCAATGAAATAAAAACACAGTTACTTGATAAGGCTAAAATAAATTTTATTCCCACAGGAAATGCATTAATAAATAAAAGGATAGCACTGGTAAATTACAAAAGTGTGTCAGGCATGTAGGCAAAATAAAGAGAAAAGCAAAAGAAAGCAACAATAAACTGAAGCACTACTCCAAATACCATCCAGCAAGAATACCATCCAGTAATAATATATAAAACGTTTATTGTTAGGTTAGCGCTTTCACCACTAATGCAGCTTCATCAGACCATCAATACAAACTAAAATCAAACAACAATTAAGTACTTACATAAAAAAAACACTTCTGTAATTCAAACATTAATCCACTCACTATTGGTACTATTTATGCATATGCACATAGATAGATGACATCAACAGCTCAAGTTAAACAATTAAAGTCACAGTGCTTCTTACTTGTTTGCCTGCTGGGGACTGCTTTACTTTGTCATATGAAAATAAACAGAAAGCCCCTGCAGATTATTTGAGTCATCTTAAAGCAGTCAACTTAAAGCAGTGTTTGCTAACCATTTAGAAATGCCAGATCCAAATGAACAAGCTAAACCAGCTGCCTTTGTGCAGGGTTTGCAAACACTGTACAATAAGGTGCCAAAAATAATCTTCTACAAAGTCAATAGCCTCTGTACAAAATTCAAATGAAACAAGTGCTTATAGACTGGCATGAAAAAGACTTACCCCCGGATTCTGCATGCCTTGCACAGCTTGCAGGATTACTGCAGGAGCTCTAGCAGGCAATATGTCTGCTGTGCGATCCAGGAACAGCCTGCAGGGGTGTGCATTAGCGCTCCTGCACTAGTCCTGCATGGACTAAGCCCCTGTATGCAAATCACCCAATTTGCAGGAGAAATCCATGCAAATGAGGTGAATGTGCGATCCAGGAAGCTTGAAAATGGCCATGCAGGACTAGTGTAATCTGCAGAAATGTACTCGGTTAGTAACCGAGTACATTTCTGCAAAACTCAAAACGGAGCTGTGACAGCTCCAAATAGAGGCTGCATATCAGTCAGGAAGCATGCCAATGGGCAAGTATAATTAAAAAAATCAACTTTTATTTTTTTTAGCCGATCTCGGCTGTTTAAGCGTAGGGCAGCGGTGAGCTGAATGGGATCGGGGGAAAATAATAAAATAAACCTAAAATAAGCATTCTAACTAAAATCACTGCTCTGCCATGAAAGTCAATGGCAGGTAGAAGACAACATGGCCAGTGAATAGTGGTTGCTAAGGGGTGAGGCTCAGTGTGAGACATGTAAATATGCATTAGCAGGCAATCATATGCAAATGAGGGGAATGATAGTGAACCCAGTTTTCCCCAGCATGCTAATCAGGTCCCAACAGTGTAAGAGTAGGTATAGCTTGGTGCAAGCCTAGGAGTTAGCTGGCATCATGGGTGTGTGTGTCAGGCATAGTGTAAGCAGATTGGAGCTCTGTGGCTCAGGTTTGCTCCTAGCTATGCACAGCTAAGCAATGGGGTATGTCTGACTCTGCCTAGCACTCTTTTCATTGCCTAAGCGGGTGTGCGCACCACGCACCAGGTTTTAAAGGTTTAAAAAAAAAGTTAAACCAAGAAATAGCAGCTCTGTGCACATTTGAGCACTGTATTCACACAGTGCACCCACAGGCTTAAACAGAAAAGCAATGGGAAGGAAAAACAGCAGTAGGAAGGTAATCTAGGATAATTGCACAGCTGGCAGGTGAAATATATCAGAATCAGCCAATTACACAGGCAGCAGACCAGCCCAGCCCAGAACACTACTATAAACTATGCAAACACCTTCCCCTCTGGTTTTTCGGTGTAAACAAGCGGGGAACATTTAACAATCAAAACAGCAAAATGATAGGGGCTGCTGTAGCTATTATACAACAACATGTGGAAGAGGCTGAGGGTGGTGAGGATGTGAATGCTGTTGACCAATCCGCAGTGAGGAGACGGAGAAGAGTGTACAGACCCATGGTACTCTATCAGGGGCTACATGAGCTGGAGATAGTGGAGCGCTATAGGGTGCACAGGTGCACAGGGACCTCCTACAGCAAATTGTTGAGCTGTGCCAGCCACACCTGACACACAGAACTAACAGAGGGGAACCCATCCAGTGGATACCAAGGTATGTGTAGGTATAAGAATACTAGCTACAGGTACCTTCCAAAGGCCGACTGGGGCTATGATGGGGATTGCACAGGCATCAGCATCCAGGGTACTCCACCGGTTCCTGGATGCCATGTCAGCACATGTCGGTGAGCATGTATACTTCCCCAACACCCATGAGGCGTTGGCCAGCAATATACAACTGTTCCACCAAATAGCAGAATACCCTGAGGTAGTGGGTGCTATAGACTGCACGCACATATGCATCAAAGCACCATCTGGTGAGTGGGGTAGGGTCTACATCAACCACAAGGGCTTCCCCTCCATTAACTGCCAGGTCATGTGCGATGCCCAGGGCATAATAATGAATGTGTGTGCTGGCTGTCCTGGAAGCTATCACAATTCCCACATTTGGCACCAGACGCAGCTGTACCAGAGATTTGCCAATGGGGACATTCCTCATGGTCACCTAGTGGGGGATGCTGGATATGCACTGGAGCCATGGCTGATGACACCCATCAGAAATGCACAGTCACCTGAACAAGAACTCCATGATGAGGCATACGCACAGACCAGAATTATAGTAGAGCATGTGTTTGGGATGCTCAAGTCACAGTTCCGGTGCCTGGACACATCCAGTGGAACCTTGCAGTACTCACCAGCAACATGTACCCAAACTGTCATCGTATGTGCCATGCTACACAATATAATCCTGTGGAAACAGCTACAGCAGGAACAACACAGGGCAGGGCCACACAGCCCCCCACCATTGTCAAGGCCTGCACAGGCACAGAGTGACTCAGAGGAGGAACAACCTGAGCCTGCCCCAGTAGGCAGAAGAAGGTGTGCCCAGTATGCCCTGGCCTTGACAAAGCGGCAACACATAGCACATACACTAACACAGGGGGGACCCAGAGAATAACACCTCTCTCTGACTCTCACATACAGTAAAAGGGATGCCAAACATCACACTACCTGTGCTCAACCATGTGTAGGGAGTGTACTATGTGCGTCCAACATAGGCAGCCCTGCAGCACCACCCTCAATACTGGGACACCCACAAGGTAAGTGACTCACACATGCCAGTCAGGGGGGATTCACATACCCAACAACAGTCATAGCTAGCAGGACAGTTGTAGACAAACACAAACAAAGGCTGTGCTATGGGCTCTGAATGATGCCTATGGGTAACCCCCCAGGCCTGCACAGACAGACCACAGCAGGTCAGGCAGTGGGATATTTGTTCTGAAGGGTAGGAAGTCAGAAACTATGTGGGTAAATCAAAGCTAAGATCTATAGTACACGGGTATGCCTCTAGTTAGCATGATAGCTTAAAATACAGAATGAAATGGAGTACCTGACATACCAGTACAGTCATAGCAATGTGTACAAGTGTCAGGTGTGCCCCCCCATCCTACGTTGTATTGTAATAACAGTCAGATATGCCGCACCCAATGCTGTAGACATGTAGAAATAGTTAAGTGTGCCCCCCATCCTATGTAGAAATGTAGTAACAGTCAGGTGTGCCCCCCAATCCTGTGTAGAAATGTAGAAATAGTCAGGTGTGCACCCCCATCCTACGTAGAAATGTAGTAACTGTCAGGTGTGCCCTCCCCAATCCTGTGTAGAAATGTAGAAATAGTCAGGTGTGCCTCTCCCAGCCTATGTAGAAATGTAGTAACAGTCAATGCCAAATGATCGATGAATACCATACAGAAACAGTATGCTACCTGTAGGTGTACAACACAGAGGTTTGCACTGCAGTACAAACTACCTGGACTTGATCCACACATTCAATACAGACGGGCATACTGGACAGGCTGACACACTTAAACAAATGAAGGCCATGTCTGCAAACACCAGTGGACCAGACATATCTGGCAGTCGCAGATGTTAGTGCAGACACTCCTCAGTATGCAGTACTCATGCATTGCACACACTGGATAGGAATACAGACATAAATCTAAGTACAAAACACTATAATAAGCCAAAGGTAGATGTACATAGATGTGTGGAAGAGGGTGACTGTGACAAAGAGCCATCCAGGCTTGTCCCACCCAGCACACAGCCAAAGGGCCACAACCACATGAGGTTCAGATGTCACTCACTGTAGATACTAGCCACCGGTATCTGTCAGCATTACAGACTATGTGGTGCAAGTGCTAGCTGTGCAACATGACTGCAGAAGGAAGTTGTCATCTAGCAGCTGTATACACATACCTGTGAAATATGACTCTGTGTGTGCCCGCATGTGGTGTGTCAACCTCTAGATTAATGGGTTATGGCCCATGCACACACACTGACCTCCCCATAGCCCTACTATGACAAGCCTGCTGAGGTCATCCACTGTGAAAGAAACTCCAGCTCTACTCAGTGGCATACCACCTGCTCAGAGGCGATCTGTGCCTGACGTATAAAGCCATGTCCAACCCGGAATTTAATGGACATGCTGCACCTCAGAAAATCCAAATCCCATCGAGCTACGCACTCGAGACACTTGAACCTCAGCACTGAAATAAATAGGACATGCTGGAGGGACAGATTCATAACCCAGAGGCTCCCTTCACTCTGGAATAAAATCCCAGTCCAGGATAGGCAGAGTCCCTCATTGACTCTCTTCAAGAGGACTCTTAATGAGTGGATGGGAGATCGTAGGTTTACCCCGGGTATCACTTCTGTGTCACTGTTAGACAGAGGCACAGTATACTAACCTCGAAAAAGGGCATAGCAAAATTACTTTAAAATGGGTGGCGAAAGCCAAACACACTCTGGCTAGGCTTATAAATGCCCTAGGGCAGATAGCCTAGTATGAACCTATGAACCTTTGGGAGAGTTGTAGCCCAGTAATCTCCATGGCATGTCCTATAATGGTGTACTGCTGTAGTGTGATAAACTAGTTAGGTAGGAGTTCCAATCCCAGACATGGCAACTGTGTGTGAGTGTGTGTGTGTGTGTGTGTGTGTGTGTGTGTGTGTGTGTGTGTGTGTGTGTGTGTGTGTGTGTGTGTGTGTGTGTGTCTGTCTCTGTCTGTGTAGAGCACAATGCTTTTTAGGGTAGTCGCACTCCCTACAATTCAAAAGCTCTACTTTGGTAAGGCTGCTGATGTCATTCACCTAGAAATACATCTCTGGGAAGGTTGTAGCCCAGTAATCTCAGTAGCACATCCCATAACTGTGTACTGCTGTAGTGTGATAAAATAGTTAGGAGTTCTAATCCCAGTCTTGGCAGGTGTGTGTGTGTGTGTGTGTGTGTGTGTGTGTGTGTGTGTGTGTGTGTGTGTGTGTGTGTCTGTGTCTGTCTGTGTAGAGAGCAATGCTTTTTTAGGGTAGCCACACTCCCTACAATTCAAATGCTCTACTTTGGTAAGGCTGCTGATGTCATCCACCTAGAAATACACCTATGGGAAGGGTGTAGCCCAGTAATCTCCATAGCGCATTCCATAAGTGTGTCTGATAAAATAGTTATGTAGGAGTTCTAATCCCAGACTTGGCAATTGTGCTGTGTATGTGTGTAGAGATAGCAATGCATTTTAGGCTAGTCACACTCAGCACAATTCAAATGCCCTACTTTGGCAATCCTCCTGTTGTCATTCACTGTGGAAAACACCTTTGGGGAAGGGGCACTCCAGCAATCCCAATGTTGCATCCTATAACAGCATCATACTGTAGTGTGATGTCAAACTCTGGTAGGGGTTCTATTCTACCACATGGCAGTTGTGGATGTTTTGTGTGTGTTTCTATGTCTGTGTAGGGAGCAATGCATTTTAGGCTAGTCACACTTAGTACAATTCAGTTGCCCTACTTTGGCAATCCTGCTGATGTAATTCACTGTGAAATACACCTTTGGGGAAGGACTACTCCAGTAATCTCCATGTTGCATTCTATAATGGCATAGTGTTGTAGTGTAATGTGCTAGTTAGGTAGGAGTTCTAATCCCAGACATGACAGGTGTGTGTGTTTGTGTGTGTGTGTGTGTGTGTGTGTGTGTGTGTGTGTGTGTGTGTGTGTGTGTGTGTGTGTGTGTGTGTGTGAGTGTGTGTGTCTGTGTTTGTAATTTGTATCCTATGTAGAGATGGATGAGAGTGTGTAAATGTGGAGAAGGTTTTGCAAACCCCTTAAAGGGTGGGCCAATTATATATCACAATGTCCACCGTACAGGGATAACAGATGTGAAATACCCAAGAGGCTGGAGTACAAATCCATACTCCTAAATGTGACATCAATGCCAGCTGAACAACATTAGCAACCTTTGTATTACTCAGGGAACACTCTCAGCCCATGTCTGATACACACACACACATACACACACACACACACACACACACACACACACACACACACACACACACACACACACACTTGCCTAGGCAGCAGCCGCTATGTTGGTAGTACCCTGCATATTGCCCACTGATAGTAACCATGGTGTGATTGCAGTGGGCTAAATAGGGCATGGCATCCTCTCCATCAGTCCAATAGGCATGTACATGCCGACAGTGCACCTCCCCCATGTACCCCACTGGACACCTGCAACATCTGCGGTGCCATCAAATGTGACCCACAAAGGACATACCAAGCCTGAAACACAAGCCTTGTATGGAAAGATGCCACTGACAGCAGGAAATACCATTATCATGTTATCAATGTAGGTGCAGGGTCAACCTGCTGTCCATTAACAGATCTCACCACATGATGTCAGGATTGGCACATCTGATGATAATACTTTGTGTACACAGCATGGGCCAGACTCCCCAGGTACAGCACATCCCAGACACTGTCCATATCATGGACTAAGGAACACACAGATGGCAAGCAATGCACAACATTGACCACACACAATAGTCACTCAGGTGACTGAATGGTGAATACAATATCCACCTGTGTGGGCAACTCCAGACACTGTACACCTGATTCACATTGCAGACCATTGTTATATGGCCTGATGTCAAGGTATACCCATCACCTGGCCTTGTATAGCCATCTGTCACTGTCGACCACAACACACCCTTGCAGCAGTGCACCCATGCATGTCAGTACTGACACCCGTGTCTGTGTGTGTGGTGTATGATGCGTATGACTACATTCATAATCACTACAACCCCCATTGGCATAGAGAAGCATGATGTCTGATGTCAGACACCTCCACATACCCTTTGCACATGTAACCTCCTTATGGCTTCTGTGGAGCATGTCATACCTGCACAGTACTGTGTTGTGGCAATCCCACTATGATGAGTTGTATTCCTGGCACTGCCAGGTGTCTCAATGTGTGTGCGTCCCTGTGAGAGTGTGGCTGTGTTGAAGCTGACACCTGTTCATGTGGACAGGCATGTGTGCTACACCTACCACATAGCTACCATATCCCTGTTGCAGATGTCACTCACCATCACGTATATGTTCTGAGGGCTCCCCAACATGTAACCTATGTGTCGCATCCACTAACTGCATGGACATGTGATAGCACTACATAGTTATCAGGGGTTTGATACCCTGTACTAGTAGGTGTGTGACACAAACATGCATAAGTTTTACTCTCCCACCCCTCCTTTGCTTTTCTGTGCCTCTGTCTGCCTCTCTCACTTCCTCTCTGGTGGATGTGGAGACTTACACCTCTATTGCTTAGGCAACAGCATGTGTATTTTAAGTGATGCTCAGGATCAGCTGATGGCCACTGCATGAATTGCAGCCCTCCTCTAGCTGATTGTATGTGGAACAGCTGTGGTAACATTCCCATAGTCAATTGCATGGAAGCACACACCAATATCTATGAACAGCATGCTGGTGTTGGGCCTTTCATTCACTGTGAGTAGGAACCCAATCTGTTTCTTAGCAAACAGCATATCAGATAGATTGGGGATTTTCCTCTAACAACATACACTGTGGTAACAGGCCAGCACACAGGAAGGGGATGTGCCTGACCTGAATTCAGACTGTCCATGCTGCTATACTACATTTGGAGTAATGTTGGTTTAACAGGGTGTGTGTGGATATAGCTGTCCTACGTGTTTTCATACCTGCCTTGTCAGTGCTATGTTTATGAGGGAACACCCATCTGTAGGGTCTTCTGCAGACTGGCCAGTATGTGGTGCCTTTTGCTTCAGGTGTCACCCACAGAGCACATATCTGTGAACTACAGAAGGTAGTGTGAGGATTGCAGTCTGTAGATGGTGACAGCCATGAGAGTTTTACTTCATCTCCCTCATAGGACATATGTTGCAACCAACCCAGTTACAATAGTAAATGTATGAGGTTATCACAGCAACATGTCAATACTGGCCCTGTCTATGTGCTTCCAGCCACAACCATGTCAACCTTTGTACATATGTCATGCAGTAAAGGGTGCATATGTGCTGTACACCATAATTAGTGACATCATATCTGATAACAAGCCAGTGAGATATCAGACTGCTACACATGTTATCTATAGTAGGGGTTATATTTGATGACATAACCTGGGTATTCTGTGGATGTGTGTACAGTACTGAGGTCTGTGTACTTATGGTGATTGTCAGCCATGTGTGTATCATTAATATGTATCATGACCTGTGTACAGACTGTGGTAGATGTCATTGTTCTTGGTCCTGTTCTATCTGATGTTGCATGTTGCTCCACTGTATGTTACCCTATCGGCTGACATGTTTGTAGGGCCATACACGCACATGTCCCATACCACAGACAGGCATCGGAGCACACTGTGTAGCAGCCCAGTATATGTAGAGTTACTGTGTGAGTGGCACATATGAGTTTGGTGTTGAACAGATAGTCCATATACTGCAATAATATGCTAGCATACCATATGTGGCTGTGTTCACATTAGTTGTGGTTATGCACTTTCACACAGGTGTATGTTACTCTGTGCTATGGCATGCCTGTAGAGCCTGCTATATACGCAGGTACATGTGCATTCCCCCATAGGAAATATAGGCAAGTATTGAGCTGGTCTGCCAGTAGCCTGTACAGTGCTTTGTTACATGCCTAGCAGCTTAGTGTACTTACCCAGTGAGATGTAATTCCAGATGTATTGCTGCCAGGCCACCATAACAGTCATGTATGTCAGACAGAGCAGTGGGATGCTGTACAGATGTATGTCAATATCTAGTGGGTAGTATATGGCCATGGCACCTCTGTACCAGTGGTTAGTATGTGGCAGGACAGGCAGGGATGTGTGAAGACATAACCTATGGGGACACATGTATACCAGTAGTTATGTGTTATACCCATCTACATGGCTGTTAACACCCACAGTGTCAGGATTTTCCACATGTCTTGCACTAAGGGGTTATGTGTATATCTCTGGACTGTCCAGAGTGTGTCAGACTGTCCACATATATTGGCCATTATCCCTGCTGTAATCCACAGGAGCATTACATACTAGCAGTGGTACTGTACTATGATGTCCTACAGATGTTTGTCAGTAGCCAATGGCACACATGTTAAAAGCAGATGTGACCTCCCACATACACCATGTCTGTGAAGACACTCCCTATTACAGTAGCAATAGTCTACAAATATACCTGGTATACATACCTGACATTCCCTTGCACAACAAAGTTGGGACTATAGGGTCTGAGGTAGGGCTACACTCCATGTTCAGGACATATGGTGAGGATATATGTACATATGATTATCCAGATATCTCTATAGACATACACATATACATATCGACATACATAGATGGAGATGTATATGCACATAGTTATAAAAATGAACACCCAGATATATACATACACTGAGCAATATATGTCTACACATATACAGCTAGAGATACATATGCACATATACGTATGGATATCTGAATATATATTGATAGTAGTAGGTATATCAGAATGGATATGTATGCACATATAGTTATTGATATCTACATACATACCAACATAACTAGGCATATTTGTACACATAGGATGTGCATACATATATAGCTATATATACATATCTCTATATATACATATACGTATATCTATATATACATTTATCTATATATACATATATGTATATATCCTGAAAGCCCAAAGTCCTGAAGACTATCGGGGTGAGCTGTCTTATGGTATATGGATGTACGTTACCATAAAATCCACCTTGGTTAAATGCAGACCTACTGCCACCTGCCATACAGGCCGTTCTGTTTGTCAGTGTGCTTGTGATGGTGTCAGTTGTGCCTTGTTATGTAACAGTTACATCCCATTGTGTCAACTGAGGTCTTTACCCCCTAGAGATAGTCTACAGGGTGTAGATAGAGGCTGCTGAACTATACATCTGCGTTACTTTCTGTTGATTGTTTGGTATCCTGTGGCCCAGTCTGTCTTTACTATTGTACTACTTGATGGCCTTGGCCTGGACAGCAACATTTTAACTTTTTCAGACTACTGAATTAGTATAACTGTTTCACAGTTGCATTACTCAGTTTATGTGGATGTCCATGTCTAAACAGCTATACCACATGGCATATACAACTGTAATAGTACACAAATAAAGCTTTCCCATTTATGCAAACCTGTGTGGGGGGTTATATCCTTTGATTTCTCTGTGGGTATATGTTGCAGGCAGTGATTGTCATTTGTATGGGTGGCTCATACAGTCTCCAGTTGGTAAGGTGGTAACTGTAGGAATAGTGGCTGTTCCATATTGTGTGCACCTGCTACATATTTATCTTACTGTATGTGTAATTAAATATATATATATATATATATCTATATATATATATATATGTATATCTGTATCTGCATATATGTATCTGTGTATATGTATTCTAGGGATGCCCATGTAATGTCAGGTCCTGGTTATGGGATCTGAGCACTTGGTAGTAAATTGCAGGGTGGATGTGTTTGGCTGGGGGGTATACCTATTCGTACAAGACGTATATTGTTTGGGGCCTCTCAACCCTATTAACTGTGCATGTGGACATATATGTTTTTATTATTTACCCATTGTTATCTACAGATGCATGTCCGTATATACCTATATAGATATATATATATATATATATCTGCTTACATAAATATAACTATGTCCGTATATACCTACATAGATACATATATATATATATATATATATATATATATATATATATATATATATATATATTTATATCTGCTTACATATATATAACTTGCTGTATATATTTAGACATATAGATGTAGGCTATATATATATATTTATATCTGCTTACATATATATAACTTGCTGTATATATTTAGACATGTAGATGTAGGCTATATATATATATATATATATATATATATATATATATATATATATATTTATATCTACATATATAGGATATGTTTTATATATTTAGATATTAATATGTATACACACACACACACATACATCTACATGTTGAAATACATTTCCTGTACTGTTGAATGACCGGGCTGGATGATATGTTTGTGAGAACATGAGGGTTATATATATCTGACATGGCATAGTGGTAAATCACTTTGGCTCTGGTGTGCAGGGTTCTGGGTTTGATCCTTGCAAAGGTTTGTTGTTTTGTTGCTGGGCAGAACAAGGGCCATTGGATACAGAGTGATTAAGGCACTTTTGAGCAGTTGTAAGCGGGTTTGCACGGGTTTGCACAGAGGTAAGCACTGCTAACTTCCAGTTATACTTTCTTATACTCAGTTAGTTTCTAAATTGCTTAATCAGTGTAGGCATTGCTTACCCCCATGTAAACAGGTGGGAACCTGCTTACTACTGCTTAAATGTGTTTTCTCCCACTTACCTCTGTGCTAATTTCTTTAACAGGAAAAAAAAAGGGTTGATAGGAAAGTGGTGACAAAGGGACACAAAGAGGGTAAGACAGTAGGGAAAATAGCTAGGGATGTACAGGAAGGGTCTGGTGAAGGTCCATAGCTGCCCATTTCTGCTACTGCAACTGCTCTGCATATACACTGAATTTGGTGGTAGATTTGCACACTCAAACCCCTGAGAGAGGGGTGAGGACAACAGTAATATGTTGTGATGCCAATCAGACCAGATTACATGTGTCCAGTGTACACGTGTATGAACTGGACAGCTATGTATGGGGCGAGATTTTTTTTTTTTGGGAAGAGATTGCCCTTTTTATTTTAGGTGAGAGTGGAATGTTGGGGTGGGGTATTAGGTATATTTGGGGAGGTGGGTTGGGTAGGTTAACAGACAAGACAAACAAGATGCATACAGGGGTGGTATATGACACATGTGGGAGGTAAACATCTTGATGGGGAGGGGTGTTGGAAAATCGGAAGCCCATGAACCCCCTAGTGGAAACAGTGGGACTGAGGTCCCCACACATGGGCAGTCACCACTGTGTCTTCACAGCCCTGATAGTGGCTGTTCTGGGGGCTGAGTCGCAGAGCCAGACTGATGCTTTTGTTACGACACATGGCCCTCGAGCTGGTGTAGAAGATCACCAAGCTGCTGTTTGAGCTCTCTATGCACCATGACCCCGACCTGGCGATGGGTGTCTCGCTCACTCCTGGGGAAGGCGAGCCCCATCCCGTGAGGTGGTAAGGAGGTCCCAGGTTGGACCCCAGACATGTTGATGCCCGGTGCCACAACCAGCTGAGGTGGGACAGGTGGGTCCTCTAGGATCAGCCTTCCCAAACTTGCTATAGTGTTTAGAGTTCATCATCATATGTGGGTTAATAATAGTCAACACATTCACAGGTTAGGTATAACAGCATGCATAGATATTCCCATTAACCCAGACACCAGATACGGAACAATTGCATAGCAAACAGAACACATGCATATATGGGACCACAGTGGTAATAAGAACAGCATGCAAGTACATTGATGGCACCATGCTACCAATGTTGGAATATTTCATTACAGCACATGCATGGGAGCAATTAATATATTTATCAAACAATTGGACATTATCAGAACATAGGTGTCATTACATACCAGTTGGGGTGGGTATGTAGATTATTGTTGGAGATATGATGGGGGGGAGAAAGATGTCAATTAACAACTAGTATATTCCTGTAGTCCACATTACTCTCCTAGGCAGTGCTGTTATCTGTACCTTACAAGTCTTACTACAGTAACCTATAGCCTTAGTTTGGACAGTGATATGGCTGTCATCATCGTTACACATGAACTGGTTTTACCTGCAGTATATACCTCTTACCTGGTATACCTGTGGAGGGAATGTCTGTTAACACTAACTGTTTGTACACATACTCCCAGATTCCAGGTTGATGTTGTGCACATAGCCATCCAACCCTTTCTGCACAGACTCTGGCCATGTGTTGACCACATGCAGGTGTGCTGCGACATATCTAGCATATTGCCCTCTTCAACCTTTAGTGACCTGGCACACACACATACATACTTTCCTACAGTTATATTATGTAACACAGTATGGGTGACACTAATCAGTGCTACTTTATTATTCAGAGAAACTGCAACACTCACAATTCCCTACAATGCCAGAGTGAACAGTACCAGTACAGGTTATTATGGTCTTTATTTCTCAGCAGTGTTCTTATCCTATGTACCTTTGGGAGCAATCTTTGTTAGCACTAACTGACTGCTGCCACACAAACTTCCAGATTACACATTAGTATTATGCACATACATCTCACTCTGTTACTGTACACACTCTGGTCAAAGCTTGACAACATGGGGGGTGTAGATAGGACATACTTGGCTTATTATTCTCCTAACAGTTTCAAGGGTTGCTACAATGACAGGTTTGTTCTCATAGATGTCTGACAATCACTTGTATTCCCTGTTTGCTGGCTTAACATCTGGGATCATTCCACAGACTTACCAGGGGGACAGGCAGCAGATGTGGGCCCATATACTGGACATTCTGGCCTCATCTGTATAGTTGTGGGGTATGATTCTGTATGCAGCCTACTTCCACTCCAAGGATTCAGACCATGGCTGTGTCTGCTACAACTTAAACACACTGTCCATCACAGTTGTGTCTGCTATATTTTGCTGTATATCTCCTGTCTGCTTTCTGTCTTATTAATCCCGTTCTTTTGCATTCTGTCCTTGTATTACAACACTCTTATACAGATTTCCTAGACAGTTATATGTTGTAGGACAGTGTGGGTGACAGTAATGTGTAATACCTCATTATTCAGAGCAACTGCATCAGTCGCACTGCCATACAATACCAATGTAAACAGTACCAGTACTGGGTATCATTCTTGTATTTCTGGGCACAGTGTTGGTATCTGACAGACCTGTGGGAGAAATGTTTATTAGCACTACCTGGATGTTCCCACACACAGTATCAAATTCCACTTTACTATTATGCACATACATCTCACTCTGTTACTGTACACATAGCTTGACAAGTTAGGGTGTAGATGGGACATACATGGCTTCTTAGTCTCATAAGGTATTAAGGAGCTGCTACTGTGCCAGCTTTGTTCTCATAGATGTGTTTCAATCAGTTGTATTTCCTGCTGCTTATATGTCTGGGATCATCCCACTGATTTCCCAGGGGGGCAAGTTGATAGGCAACAGATATGGGCCACTTTACTGGACATTCTAGACATATCTGTACAGTTGTGGGGTATGATTCTTTATGCAGAGTACTACCACTGGCAGGATTCAAACCATGGCTGTGTGTACTAAAAAAACAACAGTTCACATATCAGTTGCATGTGCTATTCAGGTTTTCTTGTCTGCGTTTTCCCTGTTTTCTGTCTATGTGTCTCTCAGTTGTACTAAATGGCCTCTGGGGATTACACCTGTCATATACAGGTATTCCTACAATTTATGGTGCATTGTGTGGGTAACAGTGCTTAATACAACAGTACTGTTACATGATGGTGAATCTACATTATCATATGTTACCATAGTATACATATGCAGTCCAGCAGTTAGACCTTTATTGTCAGGCTATTATTACACTTTTATTGACATAAAAATGATATGAGACTCTTCCTGCCATATTCTCTAGTGTATGCAGTACTTGTCCTGAACAATACAGGTTTATACAGGCAATTAATTTACTACTACTTTTAGTTTTATTTCCTATGACAGTAAATGCATGAGTATTACTGAACTACCTCATGTCGCAACCTCGCCAGGTGACTGAATTGGGCCTCCTGCTTCGTGGCCCACTCCATTGCAACTGTGGGAGACATAAGAGGAATATTTAGCCATACCTATCCATGATATACCTGAGCTGGCAATTATTACACACATAGTGGGTTGATACTTACACACAACTTGAACATCCCCTGCCGCTCTAGCCTTTTCAATCCACTTCTCCAAGAGAACCCCCTTATGCCACTTCAGGTCAGCATAGTGATGCCTGACCTGCTCACCAGTTTGGGGTATGCCAGTGGCACTGATGAGGTCATGGGTGAGAAGATTCCAGACCTCCGCCTTATATTGGGTGCCCTGGTACTGGCCCTGCAGCAGTCTCTGATCATGGTCTTTGACAAGGAGTTCTGCCATAACTTTGGACTCCAGGATGCACCAGTGCTGCACACGAAAGTGAACACCTTCTCGCCTTACTGCCATTGTGCTTGCAAGGTGAAGCTACAACCAGTTATGAGATGTATTCCCACTTCTTGGGTTTAAGTAGGGCCAATTTCCTGCACTTTTCTGAGATTGGCCAGTTCTGAAAAGGCTAGGCTATGGGCAAACCTGCTTACCTAGGGTTGGCATTGTTTAAAGGGGTATAACACTGGGCACATTGAGTTATCTGGCCTACCCATTGCTTACACCTCCTAAGCTGGTGTGTGCAATGCTTAGCATTGCTTACATTAGACTTTGCATTATAATTCCTTTTTGGCATTGAGTTATTATTCATTACACCTTATATGTATGCCTGGTATCCATAATTAATGTGTACGTACACTGTATGGGGTCTTTGTGTTTTTTGTGGACTTCAACACTCTATTACAATTACACCTGACTTCTGGCCTTACTGCTGCACTCCAGTTCACATATTTATGTTATGTAGTTGGTTAAGACACATATGTCTGTATACTGATTCCTTTCACAGGTTCAGTTTGGTTTTACTATGGTGAAGACTTGTTTACTGAGACCTCAGTTTTCTGCACTTCTGTGTTGACTTGGTGGTTAACTACTGTGACTATGGTATATGAGGTTATGGGTTTGAGTCCTGCATGGCTGTTTATTTTGTTGCTGTGCAGAACAAGTGCCATTGGATGCAGAGCGATTAAGGCACGTTTGACCAGTTGTAAGCAGGTTTGGGGAGAGTTTGCGCAAGGGTAAGCAATGCTAACCTCTGGTTACATATGCTTAGAGAGAGTTAGCTTGAACATTGCTTAACCTGTGTACGCATTGCTTACCCCTGGGCAAATGGGGTTAAACTTGCTTACTAGTGCTTAAATATGCTTACTACTACTTATTGGTGCTTAAACCTGCTTACTAGTGCTTTATTCATTATGACACTGACACCTCACATGTGCATTTACTGCAATATTCCAGTTCATAAATATATGTTATTTGGTGGGTTATGCAACATAAATATTAGTCATAACATGCTTTGCCATGGAAAAATGAATGTGCTGCAGTGGGACTCAAACCGGGAATGTCTGCTCGTAAGGCGAATGATCTGTCCACTATACTATTGCTATTCGGCTCATTTGCATATATCTTCCTTGTTATCCTCTTCAGCCATTTAAACTGCATTAACTGTAGCTAAGCGATGGGCCTACCCGCGCACCTATGGTTAGCTTTAATCGGATTTTAAAATAAAAAATAAAGGGTTTGTTCATTTTATTGGTGATTACTTGGTGTTGTACATAAGGGGGAATGTTGGTGGGGATTTGCGGACACCTATAATCAGTCTCGCTTATTTCTTACCCCTTTCTGCTATTCTTTATTGTGGATACATGTATATTCTGAGAGCTCTGCTCTCAGACATGCCCCCTGCATTCTTACATGCTCTGTGTAAGATTAGGAGCTCAGGCAGTGCGCCTCATTACTATGCATGGCGCACTGCCATCCTGCTCCTAAACGGCCACCTCCGTGCAGGACTAAGAAAGTCCTGCATGGAGGAATAGTAAATCCGGGTGTTAAAGTCCATACTAAGTGCGGTAAATCACCGTACTGACTATGGTCAGGTAATAAAACAAAAATAAATCTTAATCCCTTTGCTGCAAAAAAGAGACAGACCCTATGTACCTATGTTAAACTAAAAATAAATTCAAAGCCAGTTCTATTCTTTGTAAAACTGGCAACACTTGGTCTGTATTAAAAGTTACTTCAGACAATTAAATACCAGTATAAAAACAGAGTAAAGGCAGTTGGTGTAACAAATACTACTGTTACATGTCCTGTTTCAAAATCTATCCCCATTTCTTTAGGTCCAATTGAAAAAAGAGCATTCTTTCTTTTGAGTACTACTGCACCAGTAAACCTACTAGGAAGAGTTTGTTATGTAAGCTGGGTTGTACTAATTGCTGTACCCCAGAAGGGGTGTATCTAAATGTTCTAAAAGAATCAGTGGGGAAAGTATTGGCAGTTTTAGCAGAAGCTGAGGAACAGCATGCTGAAAGCATACAGGCAGATGAAGAGTTACTACAGCAGGTACCTGCCACTTGTGGGCTAAGCATACAAATGAAGTAGGTATACTGAAATCAGCAGAACTAGCAAAAATAAAATTAAATCCTTCAAAACCACTCACCTGAGTCCCACAATATCCACTAAAGCCGGAAGCAGAGCAGGAAATAAAACCTGTAATTCAGTATCTAATACATCAAGAAATAATATTACCAGCTAAAAGCCCTTGTAATACTCCTATTTTTTCAGTGAAAAAGCCAGGAAATTATACTTATGGATTTGTAGAATACTTAAGGGCTGTAAGTAATGCAGTACTACCCACTTTTCCTGTTGTTCCAAATCCAGCAACAATACTGAGTTCCATACCACCTACAGCTAATTACTTTTCTGTGATAGATTTATGTTCAGCATTATTTTCTATACCAATTCACCCTGACAGTCAATTTCTGTTTGCTTTCACTTATCAGGGACAGCAATATACCCAGACATGGTTGCCACAAGGATATACTGAATCTCCTTCGTTATTTTCTCAAATACTAAAAAAGGATTTGAAGAATATGACATTTCCAGATGGGTCTGTCTTAGTACAATATGTAAATGATTTACTGATAGCACCAAATTCCTTTCAGCAATGTTAACAGAATACCTTGCATCTTCTGACTATCCTTGCAGGAAAATGACACAAAGTGTCAACAACAACATAAAAAAATTACAGTTAGGATTACCTCAGGTATTATCTTGGTCATTTAATATCTCAGAGTAGGATCTTACAGTAGCTATCCGTCACTCTGAATCATCTTTATTACTTAAAATAATACTCATCCCTTCTTGTCTGCATGTCTAACTAGACATGTACTTACACTTCTTTCTGATCCATCTATTTCTCTGATCTGCTGTCCTGTTCTAAATCCTGCATCTTCTGTTACCTACTGCTGAGGATGGTGAAGAGCATGATTGTGTGTGTGTAACTAACTATTTGCTTTCTTCTAGGGAGGACTTAAAGGACACTCCTATACCCAATGCTGACATGCATCTGTTTGTGGATGGCTCCTGTGAAAGACATCAAACAGGAAAGTTGATCTCGGGAATAGCAGTCTGCACCGAGGAAACAATTTTGTTGCAACAAAGATTAGAGGGTGTTCTCTCTGCTCAAATAAATGATCTAGTAGCTTTGCAAAGAGCCTGTGAGTTAGCCAAAGACAAGGTGGCCAATATTTATACAGACAACTGATATGCTTTAGGTACATGATTTTGGGCAACTTTGGAGAGAGAGAAGGTTTCTGACCTCTTCAGGAAATCAAATTAAAAATTCAGGGAACATAAAATCATTGTTAGATTCACTTTTGTTACCTAAAACACTGTCTGTAATTGAATGTTGTGCCCATCAAAAGGGAATAGATGTTGTAACAAAAGGCAATAATTTGGCAGACTAAGTTGCTAAACAAGCAGTAGAAGATTGTTGTAAAGATCTGTGCATGTAACTATGACAAACTCCAACAGTAATGATGTGTTTGATTTTAAAAAGTTGTCAGCCTTTCAAGCTGAAGCATCACAGGGAGAAGTTCTGAGGTGGCTCAAGCATGGATGTAAAAAATCCTCTGATGGCATATGGCAACATCTGGATGGCCGACTGGTGGTACCTGCCTCTTTGCTACCTTACCCGGTAAGGGCATATCATCTACTGGCCCATACAGGTAAGACAGCTTTATTTAATCAAATTACCCAAAGTTGGTATGCCTCTCATGTCTCCTCTTTGATACTTCAGTATGTACGAAATTGTAGTGCATGTTTAAAATATAATGTAAGTTAACATGCCAGCAGTAAAGCTGCATGTTTACCTCCACCTTGGGTACCTTTTGTTAACATACAGCTGTACTTCATCCAGTTGCCTAAGACTAATAATTTAATTTATCTTGGTTATTTATTTTATTTTATTTTATTTTATTTTACATTTGTTAACCGGGCTAGTCTGGCTGGATACATGTCCATTTTCAGCAGAGGCCCGAGGAGAAAAGCTCCATTAACACTAATAACTAACAGTGATAAAAACTATCAAAAATTTAGACAAACTAAAAAATTTAAACACTCAGACATAAAAGCAAACAGCAAAAAAAACCAAATGTGAAAAATAAGTAAGGAGATTAGGAACAGTTATTATGTAGTTTAGAAGAATTCAGAGGTAGTAGGAAAAGAGATAACAGTGGGGAAGGTAGTATTCCAATGAATTAGTTGCTAGGGAGAGACTGTCAGGGAAAGAAGAGGACTGAGAAAATAGTTGTAACATAAGGAGAGTCAGTAACAAATTCACTAGTTACAAGTTAGAATAGTACAAGTTAATCCAGGGTACTAGTATTAGGAAAGAGTTAATCCAGGGTACTAGTATTAGGAAAGAGAATAGCATTGAATTGAACTGAAAGTATGAATTTGGGAAAATATGACAAGATGTAGTGATACAGCATAAAGAAGGAAGAAGTAGGAAGAGAAAAGGAGAAGAAGGAAGAGTCAATAAGCAGGTAGGTGAAAAGAGGGATAAGTCAGGAGTAAAGGATAATAATTAAGAGTGAGGAGGAGGGGACTGAAAAAGAGGTGCATATGGTCTGTATGTTTTCTGCATAAGTGGAAGCTTACCCATGTCGCAAAGCAGATGCAGTCACAGTTGTCAAGAAAGTTTTTGTATGACTATATACCGAGATTTGGTATACCATGTTCTATTAATAGCACCCAGGGAACACATTTTAATTATGCATTGCTTAAGGGACTATATAAAGCTTTTAATACTAAGTTGAGTCTTCACTGTCCCAACCATCCCCAGTCATCTGGATTAGTGGAAAGGGTAAACAGGACCCTTAAAAATAAAATTTCAAAGATTTGTGCTAAAACCCACTTAAAGTAACCCAACGGCCTTTGCTTAGCATTAATGAGTATGAGGGCCTCACTGAATGCTACCAGAAAATTGAGTCCATATGAGATATTAATGAAAAGACCTATGGCCCTTCCAGCTAGCCCTCCATACCTCTCAACCTGGGATCGTCAAAAATCTGGAGAAGGCCCATGAAAAATAGGTACAAATCTGTACGCTGATTAACATCTAATTTGCATACATAATTACGTAACCCAACCCACTCCAATGGAATTGTGGGATACCAACTTTCAAAGGCAAACTGACGAACAGACAACCAAAATATGGCACCAGAGTCCCCCTGCAGCCAGCCCAATGTCCCATTACCTGGCTATTTTGCCCCATTTACCATAAACACTAATGTGTGCATACTGCTTTACTTCTACAATGATTATTTGGATTTTATTTTTACATTTTGCAGCACAACAATGCAGAAACACTAACAGACATCTACTAAACAAAACAATACTGTCTCACAATGAAAATAGGCTTGGCATTAAAACTTCTCTGCCCTTGAAATTCACATTCATTGAAACAGCATTGAAACCCACACCACATCCGAAGAAAATGCATCTGGCTGGCCACTGGTGGATAAAGATTACCTTTAGGCTATTTTCAAATCATTGGCCTCTTGCACACAAAACAAGAAACATACATATGTTATTTTCTTTGATACACCTTCCTGACTTTATTAAATTATATTCCTTGTATAATAGAACACACTTGTTAGACAGGGTGCATTTTAAATTTAATGTTTGAACCTTTTTCCAGTAGGCTGTACTGTAGGCAATGAAACAAAACACATGCACCAATAATTACAACTGCCCAATTCATAACATTTCCATCAAAAAAGTCTGCTTCCACACCCACACTATAAACAGAATGACAGTAGTGTAAGCCATAGGCATCTTGCACAGCGTCTTGCACTTATTTTCAATTTCATTTTTTTTGGGGGGGGGCAAAAGGTCACAAATCAGTGACACATTTTAAACATTGCTTGTATAAATTTTGTAAAGTTGCTAGAATAAAATGCTGTGTTACCACGTTTCATTTCACTAGCAAATTTTGAACCCAGGACCCTATGCACTACAATCAGAACAACATACCACTATACCAAATCAGCAGCTTTCTGAAAAATAGGAAGACTAAACTTAATGGCTATCATTTAGTGACTTAATTTCTCACTTCTCACCATAGCTCTCAACCTCTTAGCACAAAAAAACTTGGACAAAGCCAATAATGGGAGAATACAAATTCAGTTCTCACTTCTTACCATAGCTCTCAACTCTTAGCACAAAAAACCTGGACAAAGCTCACAAGTAGTGGTGGCTATGGACTTACCAGGGACACATTTTAAACATTACTTATATAATTTTGTAAAGTTGCTAGAATAAAAAGTTGTTTTACCACCATGCATTTTACTGGCAAGTTTTGAACCCAGGAACCTATGCACTAAAGTCAAAACAGCATACCACTATGCTAAATCAGCAACTTCCTGAAAAATGGTAAGACTGAAACTTATTGGCTATCATTTACTGAATTAATTTCTCTTCTCACCACAGCTGTCAACCCCTTAGCACAAAAAACCTCTACAAGCAAAGCCAATAATGGGGGAATACAAATTTAGTTCTCACTATAGCTCTCAACACAGCACAAAAAACCTGGGGAATACAAATTCAGTTGTCAGCCCATGTATCAGCTTAGTAAGTGACGTCATGACTTGAATAAAACATGCTTAGAAAAATAAATAGCAGACTGTGTGTTTTCTACCTCAACCTGTCTCAACAATGACATACTACAAATACAGCTGCAGCTTGTCCACCTATCTGTCCTAAAAGAGAAGAAATTGCATTCTGCTTGAGACAATTTTCTCAGCTACAATGAAATAAATGAGTCTATAGAAAATCATAACACTGTAGTAATCATTTTTGAAAAGATGAAAGATTTTCACAATGCTGATGATCAGAGCACAATGAAGGAAAATGAACAGGTAGAAATAATACTGAATCACTAGTTTCTCCATAACATTTTTTTTATTTTATTTTGTTTCATAAATGCTCAGCATTTTGAAAAGGTATGGGTTCATTCTCCATGCTGGCATATAGATATTTAATGTATTTACTGTAGAATATATAATGCTCAAACTAAGACTACACAATTATGTATATGGACATATGCATTGTATTACATTTAAATAATGACACCATAATATTAAATAAATCTAAAATTGGAAACTTCATCTGGAGCTACATGTACCAATTCTCTGCAAGAGGGCAATATGTTTTCCCAGTTAAAAGCAGTTCTGATGCCAATAACACAAAGTACAGGTTATAGTGGTATAGCTTGGAAGATGCCTTTTCATTCTTGCAGCACATTAGATCCTCTTACCACATTCTTAGAGCATGCTGCCACATTAAATAATTAGCTTCATTATTAAATATGCATCCTACTGTGGAAGCATGTATCAAAAGGCTGCATTCATTTTCACTGTAATTCACAGGACACTCATATGTAAAACAAAGATCATCATCTTATATAACACATCAGAGAGTTCCTTTCTAAAAAGAAAAAGGTGGTTATATTCTGAGACACAGCTTAGATCGCATGTCTCGAGTATCATAGGTCAGCTGAGCAAGTGTAAGTATTTAATTTCATTTTAATTTTTTACGAAATGTTTATTCACTTGTAAAGCTACTACAAATCATAGCCCTGCATTGTTTTCCATAACAGATGACTTGTACTCTGTTAGGAATCCAAGTTTTATTATGTATTATTTTACTGTGAATCCCCACACTTTTAATGACTATGTCAGGGCTTATTTCATAGGATATGTTGACAATTTAAATTGACTTGCATACTGGAAATAAATTCCACACACACACAGCAATTTAATTACCTTACTTCAAGAAGCCAGTCATTTCCCTGCCCACATAAATAAGTTCTTCATTCTTCTCGCTTGCAGACCAGACATAATCCATAATGCTGAGCTGTCCCTTGTTCCTGCGTGTGCTTGCATAAGCATATTCTGTTCCCAGCTTTCTCGCTCACATATAAACCACAATGCTCAAAGCTGAGCTGTTCCTGTTCCCGCTTGCATTTGTGGCCAGATAGAAATGACTCCTTCAGCTCAATTCTGACTGGCTGGTAGCCCTGGTGATGTTGATGTCATCCTGCATGTGATGACATCACCGCTGACAGCATGAAAATTTGAAAAACAAAAGGAAAAATTGGAAATGAAGGGGTGCCACTCGGGAATCTTGACACCCCTTCATTTGGACCCCAAAACTCAGTTAAAACTGAGTAATTCAGTATGGTTGGGAGGTATGTACCCCTCCAGTGGGAAATGCCGATTTAACCTTGTCAGATGATGCTATGATTTCATACTGCAAGAAACTCCTTTATGCTTTGCAGCAATATCATCGAACAGTAAGAGCAGCATTACCAAAGCCTCCTGACCAGCCCTGTCACCAACTACAACCAGGTGACTGGGTTTGCGTTAAAATTTTCCAGAGGAAGAACAGCCTCAGCCCAAGGTGGAAGAGTCATTTCCAGGTACTGCTGACAACCCTGACTGCTCTACACTGTGCAGGACTACCAACGTGGATCCAGTCATCTCATTGCAAGAAGACCTGTGGTGTGGGGATCCCAAATGAATTATCACAGCCAACAGAGGGAGATTGAGGTGTGACAGATAAATCATCTGCCCAGTGAGAAGGTCAGCTTCAGTAGCAGTCCATGATGAATCCAGTGACAACAGGTACTTTTGCTTTGTTTCTGCTGCTGTTCCCTTCTATAAACTGGTCAAGAGAAAACAGTTTCTTGCTGGTCCTTCGGCAATATGCCAAAAATCTAAACAAAACAAACTGCTAGATATGTTCGCATATACCTCATCATTCCAAGGCAGGGATTCCCATGATTCCTATCCCTGCATCACAGGTGTCATTTGAAAACGACCTTAATGACATCAGCTTAACCAGGCATAATGTAACTGATTTTTTAAAAGTTGTGTCTCTTTAACGTGCAACCACACATCATGGAGACACATGTTATGCCAGACATGGGACTGTCCCAGTAGGGAAAAGCAAATGTAATGACACCAGGCATGAAAGTTACAAATTCTTTCCACTTAAAAATCTATGACTGGGGGCATGGCATGGGCAAGATAAGTGACCATTACTACATCTGTGGTAATCGTGCCTACCCTAAGTTGCCTACAGACTAGTCTGGATGTTGCTTTGTAGGCTATATTACTCCTGCTATTCAACGTTTTGAACACCCACCAGCAGGTAGACTGAGAAATAACCGAGAAATCCACTGGACTAAACAAGTATTTTCAATTTTTAATCCTGGTATGGAGTGCAAATGACAAAGCTTGAAATCACCATACTTGCCCAAATTCTACAGGAGGTGGCCAATGAAACTTCACATCACATCACGATGGCAAATCGAGAAATGACTGAAATGCGAACTGTGGTGTTACAGAATCAAATGGCACTTGATATAATGCTTGCTGCAAAAGGGGGGTCATGTGCTCTCATAGGGAGCTATTGCTGTTCATATATTAGCGACTATCATGATGAACAAGAAAAACAGGCAAACTTCATGAAACAAAGGGCCAAAGAGTTGGACAGCACATCTAAAAACTGGACACTTTTTGGATAGTTAGGCAGTAGTTTTGGTAACCTGAGAACTAGCATAATCCAGGGTATTGTCACTGTACTTTTTATTATATTTGTAATCATTTTAGCATTTTCTATTCTAAAGGCTGTGATTACAAGATGTTTAACCTCACCTGCACATGAAATGCCAGTGCATGCACAAATCAATGACAGTTTTATTTTGACAGAAAATGATGATGACTGCTATTTTGTTGAGGCGTATTTTATCAAGTTAAGAAAAATACAACTATAATTATATGTATGGTATGGTACTGATATTGTCAGAGGGAGAAAACTGTTATGGAACAAGACCAGGTTATTAAAATGTATATTAATTTAAGTTTATTAATGATGCTATAATATGATTGTTAAAAAGCAAATATAATTTGCATGCAAGGCTGGGAAAAATACAACTTTATAAGCTACAGTATTGCTGTCTTTTAAACTGCATTCTTTTAGTATGTAATAAGAGGGAATAGTACATGTTGCATGAAGTCAGGCATGTAGTTATTACAAAAAGGAATTTGTTAGCCTGACTCCTCCAGGCTAATAGTGCGTTGTTGCTAGAGCAGGTTTGAAACATCCAAGGTCAGAAACAACACCCTTTGGAAGCAGGTGAATCATGTATAGGAAGGTGTTCACGTGAAGTCTAAGGCAAAAATCACGAGAGATGAGGACATTTGTAAAGTTTTCTATAGGACACAGTCATTATAACATCATGAAATTGCATAAGCAGTTTGATAAAAAAAAATGTATAAAATTACAGTTTTTGTATGTAAAGTGAGAATAACTCCTAGCGCTGTAAGAATAAATTTTCTGTTTGCACTTCCTGAAGTGGTGTTCCTGACTAAAGGCATATAAGGTAAATTCTTAATGTTATTTATTTATGACTATAACAACTACAGCCCATTGTGTAGCATGTTGTTCTTGCTTTTCTCAATTGATACTTAATAGATGACATGCATAGAATGTACATAAATTATTGATGACATAGTTAGAGTGTACTTACATTTTTTATTTTGCAGACAGTGTTCATAACTGAATAAGGACAAAGACAAAGCATATTGTCTTTTTGACTAATACCTCTATCTATAAGACAAAAGGCAAAATACGTTACTGCATTATTGTATACACACACACACATACACACACACACACACACACACACACACACACACACACACACATACACACACACACACACACACACACACACATATATATATATATATATATATATATATATATATATATATATAGGCTATAATAGCTATGTTATTAAATTGCAGCTAGCTTTACTCGGGGGCTTACAAAGACTGCTGTAGGTCTTTTTGAGTTAAATTGTGTAGCCTGTAACTGCTGGATTGCACTTCAGGATCTATAGCTGTTATTAAATTGAAGCTAGCTTTACTCGGGGGCTTACGAAGACTGATGTAGGTCTTTTTTGAGTTACACTTTGTAGCCTGTAATGCCTGGATTGCAAGCTGGGAGCTGTAGGTATTTCTTGAGTTATATTTTGTAGCCAGTATCGACTGAATTGCAAATAGGAAGTTACAGCCTAGTTTCTAATTTCTATATCCAAAATATACTGTATGACCATTAGCAATCCCAGGCCCACATGGATATTCCTATGTGTGAGATGAAACGCTATAGTTGATGCAACTGCTGCTTGTGCTTCGGCCTTCAGGAAGTTTAGGAATCATATGAACTTTTAGTTAGTTTATTTGTAAACTAGAAATCTTATTAATTACATGCATATATACATAATTAAAAGTCCGGGAGTAGCCTTTTTAGCTTCACGCTAACCACATGGAATCTATACTATGGCCATCAGGAAGACTGGAAACCACAGCTACTTTTACTAAGTTTCATTTTAAATAGGAATCTCAATAAATACATATATTAATACTTAATTAAAAGGCTAGGAAAGACCTTTTAGCATCTCGCTAACCATGAGGAAGCTAGCAAGTGAGAGCCTATGCTCACTTGTTGATCCCTATGCTGCTTGTATTGCCTTTTGAGAACTAATTTCTAGCTAACAATCAGCTACTTCTCTCCCTCATGGGGGTTAATCAAAACAGTTCCTTCCCTACTTAGTCTAGAAGCCATTGTTTAGTCTTTCTCAATAGCCCTCTTGCTATCAGCTATAAAATTAATTATTTCCACATATATCTTATCTGTAACATTTAAAGGTCTCATGGAGTAGATACCTCAAATAGCTTTTTAATAAGTAGTAACTTCCAGAGAGTGCTCGGCTAATCTCAAAAGATAACTCCTCTTCCATACTGACTGGCATACTAACCTAGTGATCAAAAGGTAACTGTGGAATGCAAAGACTATGTTATGGGGAAATATTTAGAGGGTAAAATCACTGGAATATCTGTCCCTGTTAGTCTCTGCAGATTTCAATAGAATTGTTAAATAGGGCACCATATTCTGTAATAATTAATGTGCTGCCTCCTTTGTCCAAAGCCTAGTGTAGACTATGAGCCAGCCTGCTACCAGCCCTAACTCTCACCAGGTGATTATATATAGAAATCCTGATATTTTCTATGCATTGTTCCTGATTTTATCTGTACTGTTTTTAATATGCATTTATGTCTATGTCTAAGCTAATGAGTTATATGTTTTCCTACTGAGCCTACAGAATATAACCTGCTAGATAATTAATATAACAGAATACAAGCTCTCTTATGATACTGGTAGCTTCTAGCATTAATAAGCGAATGTACAATTTCTAACTTTTTTTTATAACTATTGTCCTAACTATCATACTTTATGTTAATGCTAGCTTCTTGCTACTCACCACCACTGTTGTCTCTCTCTCTCTCTCTCTCCCACAAGTACCCTGTTTTCACTGTGCTGTTCCAGTCTATAATTTCTGAGAACCTACCTACCTGGTGACAAAGGACCCGTCCAACAAATAAACCATGGTTTCATCTCTCAGCCTCTACTCCCTGCTCCCTCTCTCAAGGAAATAAGAAAGTATGTTATCTATGTCCTGCCTGTAATGCATACTACCGTCCACTGTTGCTTCAGGGGTTCTAAAGCATGCTCTGAGCCTGGTCATCCAGCATCCTCTTACCCCCCCAACTAGCTACCTTGTAAACAAAACTCCTACACCACCTGTTAGTACCCTATCCCATCCAATATTCTCCTGCTTATCCATTTGTTATTCTGCTTTTATTACTCTATACTTCTATGACCTTGGAACTACTCTGAAACTTCACACTTTACCCTTTATTCTAACTTGCTACACTCTCCTGTTTTTCTAATAGACTCCTTATTTATCTGTGCTCCTTCCCACTTTAGACTTATTTAACTTACCTTCAGTAATCAGCTTTGCTGATTGTTTCTCCTCTAGCTGCTTCATTGCCTGTTTCTACCTGCTCTGTTCACCCTGCGGGCAAACTCCGCTCCCCTACCCTACCCCCAATTTCCACCCACCCCAGTGGACTTACACTTATACTTCACTGACCACTCCCCCCTACTATCTCATCCTATCACATACCTCATCATCACCAGGCCACTCCCATAGCTCTCTCTCCTAATTACTACTGCTTAACGCTCTTTTGAACCACTCCCAATCCTTTCCAACCATCCACTACACTAATTTACTTCCCAATTCTACCTCTTATCTAAACCTCTTCTAATTTCTTACCTGCTTATTTTATACCCTGCTCAATATTTCCAAATACTCTCTTCCTCTTCCTGCATCACATACTAACACAAACTACTCCCTACTTAAATTTACTTTTTACCATGGCCCCAACAAATAAAACTATTTTCACAAACATAATACTCTTAACTACCACAATAGCCTGTCTTACCATACCTTACTCATTCACCTGCTTTGAATATATTTCTCTACCTGAACAAAATCATTACTTCCAACAAACTTTACCATCTTCTTTCATCTTCTCCCTTAACCACAGTAACATAACCTGTACCTCCAACTATATAGTACCAAAATTTCACAGAGCAACCCACATTATTTACTTCTCTACCAAAAAGACTTTTAATAACCTCTATAAACTCCTTAAATCTCTACAATACCCCCAGCAACACCCCCTCCTAGATGGTGATATTCATCAAAACCCTGGCCCCAATACTGACTATACCAATAACCCTACTAATTTAACAGTGCCTATAGTTTCTACATTAACTAAACCATCTAACTCCCTCTTGATAGCTCACCTTAACATTAGAAGTATTAACAATAAAATTTCCCACCTCCATGCACTCCTTGATGTACACTCATTTGACATTCTATGTCTTACAGAAACTTGGCTAAAACCATTTACTCTAGACCAGGAAATTAGCCCTCCTGGCTATAACATCCTTAGAAATGACCATAAAATCAAAAAAGGTGGTGGTATGGCAGTTCTCTATAAATCTAACCTCCAAATTTTCTCCGTTAATGTGCTTCCATCATTAGATACCAAATCTGAAATCCTGACTACCAAACTCCAAATTAATAAATCCAAATCTATCTATCTAATTTGCATGTGTCTACCCCCAGGTAATAATACCAATACTCTTGAGAACCTACTCAGTCACCTCTCTACCCAACTATCCCAGGAGACCATTGTACTAGGTGACTTTAACATAGACTGGTCCACTTGCAGTGCTCTTAACCCCACCAACCATATAAACCTCCTTGGATTCTCACAATTAATAACAACTCCTACGATAATCCACAAACCTAGCAACAAGGAAACTACTCTGGACTGGATCCTTATTAATAGCCACCCTGAAACTTATACTCCAGGAACCCTTCCCGACAATATCAGCGACCATATGCTTACCTACATTATTAGACAAAAAGTCCATATTCCAACTACTCATAATCTGAAAACCTCTCACTTAAAAAAATTCTTTAATCCAGACAGCTTTCTATCCGAATTGCAAGCATGTGACTGGTCACCACTAACCCATCTAGAACTTGATGAAGCTGTTACCTACTTTAATACTAACTTTCTTCAAATCCTCGACTGCCATGCACCTTATCACTCTACTAGAGTAAGAACCAAATCTGCCCCATGGCTCACAAAACAAACTAGGCAAAAGATACTCCTCAGAAATAAAATCTGGGCTAAATGGAGAGCTGCCAAATGTCCAACAAACCACCTCCACTTTAAACAGCTAAGAAATGCCACCAAGAAGGATATTCTTAGAGACAAAAAAGACTTCTACCTTCACCTCCAACAAACCAGCCAACCAACTCCACAAAAATGTTGGTCTGGGATAAACAAACTTCTTCAGCCAGGTCATACTACTACTCCAGACTCAACCAGTTTCAACCATAACAACTCCAACCAGATCCCTGATGCCTTTAATAACTACTTTACAGAAGCCATACAAACCCTGGCCAATTCTTTACCTCCCCTCACTGCTTCCCAACCAAATACATGCAATACTTCATTGCCTACCTTTCAAATACAACCTGCATCTACATCTCTCATCTGTAAGCTACTTCAAAAATTGAAACCTTGCACCCCTTCTGCTGACTGTCCCCCATCTGAATACCTACAAATAGCCACAAAGGCCATAGACTATCCCATCTCTATCCTTATTAACAAAACTATCTCAGAAGGCAAAATCCCTGCTTTATGGAAGATATCCCACATCATCCCTCTATATAAAGGTGGACCTTCTACTGAGCTTTCTAACTTTTGCCCTATTGCTTTACTCTCCCCATTAGCTAAGATAATGGAAAAATGTATTCATAAACAACTACTTAACCACATACTACAAAATAACCTAGTAGCAAACTGCCAACATTGCTTTAGGCCATTCCATAGCACATCGACTGCTTTCTTATCCTTTACCGACTCTATATATAAAAATCGCAACAATAACTCTTTTTCTTCTACACTATTTATTGACCTGTCAAAAGCCTTTGATATGGTTAACCATAACTTACTTCTAGACAAACTAAAGGCCCATTCTCTAGATCCTCAAGCTACACAATGGTTTAGGTCTTATCTGGAAAATAGACAGCAAGCCGTACTTTGGCATAACAATCTGTCTTCACTACTCCCAGTATATATTGGAGTACCCCAAGGCTCTATCTTAGGTCCCCTACTCTTTTCCTTATTTATTAACAATTTACACATGAACATACCTCAAGCCACCTGCATTCAATATGCTGACGACTCCACCTTAATCTGTACAGCCAAGAATATAGCATCTCTCCACTCCCTCACCCAAACTGTTTTTCAGAATGTTGAAAACTGGTTTATGCACCATTGCCTCCTCCTAAATCCCAAAAAAACAAAACTACTGCTTTTTATTCCAACTCATAAATTACCTAATCCTTTCTTCTCTATAACCTCTAACAATGGTACCAACATTACCCCAGACACTACAACCTGCCTACTAGGTGTAACAATTGATAATCATCTCAGCTATGATGAACACATAAACTCCACTATAAAGTCTGTTAACAAAAAACTTAGTACCCTCTATAGAATCAAACCCTTCCTTACCCCTGCTGCAAGGAAAACTATTGCCCAAACCCACCTCATTTCCACCCTTTTCTATGCCTATGTTATATATACTAACCTATCCAAAAACAACCTCTCTAAACTCTCCACCTGTTATAAAAACATAGCTAGATTCATCACAAGCTCCCCCTTTAAAACTCACCACTGCCTTAACCTCAAACAACTTGGATGGCTAGAATTGCAAAACCATATACTCTGTCACAAATTACTTATTACTCATAAGATCCTATACCACCCTAACAACACCCCTATCCTCACTAATCTAATTACACCATATACAATTCTAGCTACACTACGCTCTGCTAATAAGCTTCTAGTTTCCTCGAATAAAGCTAACAACAAAGCCAGGGATTCACTTTTCTCAAACACTGCAGGAAAAAAACAGGAACCAGCTTCCTTCAGAATTATCTACCCTTGTTTCTACTTCTCTTTTTAAAAAACATCTTAAAGAACATCTGAAAACTAATTGGCTTTGTCCATGCACTAACCCAGACTGATATCTTTTTCACTTTTTACTCTTACCCCTATCCCTACTCCTGTAATCTATGCCTCCAAATCTAGTTACTAGTCTTTCTTGAAATATGAGGATAACATATGTGTGCTTTTTCCTTAACTGAGACTTGCTCATACCTTCTACTGTGTTTTGTATAATTGTTTAGTATAATTTTTACTAAAATTCTTATAGTTTATAAATTTATTATTATAACTGTTCTTTAGACCAATGCTACCTCTGTATTGTGATTCTTCATGTTTCTATGCAATGTTAACTTTGTCACTGTTCATGCTTGGAGCTTTTCTCCCTGGGCTTCTACTGAAAATGAACATATATCCAGCTAGACTAGCCCAGTCAACAAATGTAAAATAAAATGAATAATATATATACATAGTGGGTGTTTATATTGCAGACAGAAAGATTTATTTTGAATTATATTTTTTAACCTCCAGTTTTCACTGTTCGTTGTTAGAAAGGTGTGTATTTTAGAGAGGCAACTCTACCCATCCCAAAATACCTTGTTAGTTATAAATTCAAATAGACTGCAGAGAGGACAATCTAGAACTCATCTGAAATAATCTTGTGATTTACTCATCTTTACTGTTATAATAAGATGCAACTGCAAGCGATTGTGAGCATGAGATGTAAAGTAAATCTAGAATTTGTGTGATTAGCACGGATGGTACAGCAGGTCAGAGTGATGACTTTAATGTACCTGATTTAATATTTAGTTGCATATTGTTTGTGTGATTTTCTCATAAGCTTTAACTTAACATCTTTTTGAATTTTGTGGTGACTGATTTTGATTATTCGTTTCTTTTAAAATTCTTAGTTTGTGGCTGAAAATGGATTTCTTAAATGAGTATGCAATTAATGATTTGCTAAACATGAGTGTCTTGTACAGTGTACTAATTGCTAGGTATATTTAAAGGTAACAACTATTAACAACGGTAATCTGTGCTGCACGTCAAAAGTTGAATGATTTACTTCCCATTATTAGTAGTAAATCTAGACTAACTGATGATGCAAGTATTCAGGAATTGGAGGATTCAGAACATGTGGAAGAAAATAAAAAAAAAAGAAAAAGAAAGGAAGAAGTTCACAAAAAATAACAAGGAAACAAAAAAAACATTGACTAATGCTAATAATGCAAATAGAATTTATACTAAAAGGACACTGTTGTGTAATACACAAATTGCAGGTAATTATAACACTTTACAATCAGAAAGCATTCAGTCTACATAAAAGCCGTCATTTTTCAATAGAGAAGGTAGCAAAAAGAGACAAAAAGGAAGAAATCAAACTTGAACTTGGACGGAGTGAAGAACATTACAATAACAAAAAAAGAGGAGAAAGACTAAAGTTGACAATATGGCTCAAGCTGTGGAAGTGCAGAGATGGATTAGAACTGTATGCTTGCAAATGCAATAAGCAATGAAAACAGTGGGATTAATAAGACAAATGTTAAGGAAGATCATTCCTCTGTAACAATTGATCAAGCAGATATTACTGAATTAGAAGTTAAAGATTCTTCAGATCTGCTCAAAAGTTATATACCTATAATTAAAGATTCAGTTATTAAATTAGAGGAACTGATACATACATTTGCAGAGAAGATAATGAACATCAAATAGTGTTATGCTTGCAAGGATCAAAAATCCAGGATGTGAGATATCTTAATGTGAAAAAGTATGGAGCTGTTTTTATTTATGTTGTTACAAATAATGTCAACTACAAGGACTCTTTGACTTTTAGTAGGGAACTTTAGCCCTCTTAGACACTATAGCCTCTACAGACGTTAGGACATATTTTCACAAAACATGTAAAAGAGTCAGATCAGCATAAATGAAAAGAATTTTTGAGTAAACACCTACATAGACAAATTGCCCATTTCGAAAAATGGAAATGTGCACAGCATCCAAGCCTAATTTTGGACACACGTTTAGACAGTCTAGTCTGCACTTGGAAAGACAAGAGAAGACATTTTTTGAAGTAGATATATTCAGTGTTTGATTAACACAAGACATGATTTTTTGCCAGGTTGGAAGTTTAACAGTTCTCAGATACCAACATGTGATGTATCTCTGATGGCTGCTAATGTTAGGAGCATTAGCAATCATTTTTTTGGGGGGGTAAATTTGCTACATTGCCACAAGATTGATTTTTATTTGTGAAACATAGTTAATAAACTATGACTAGCAGCCAGTTCTGTCTGGGTGAAAATATGTTTACTGTAACAGACATTCTAACAAAAAAAAAAAGAAAGAAAGAAAGAAAGAAAGAAAGAAAGAAAGAAAGAAAGAAAGAAAGAAAAAAGAATGAAAGAAAGAAAAAATCAGATGGAGGTGTTATGATACAGATTGTTATGAATCTGGTGATCATTACATGTTTAGTGATAGCACCGATACTCTACATACCTCTCAACCTCTAAGACTGAGAACTCTGGACGAAGTTATATGTAATGGGGGGACAAAGCCCCAAAAATAGGGACAATTTTAAATATTGCTCCTACAAACATAGAAACTGCATAAAATAACACGTTTTGCATTAGCATGGATTTTCTGAAAAGTATGAAGTCTGTAACTCAAACATCTGTCATTATTTTCTGACTTCAATTATCAAAGATTTCCCAGTGATTTACCAGAAAACAAAAATTTTATAAGGAGTAGACTAAAAATATGAGGCAAAAATCTGTACACTTGAGATTTATGAAATTTACTCTGGATTGTGTAACTGTGACAGTAAAGACAACCATAGAACACATAATTGTTGGAAAGTACACACCACCAAATTCAAGTGCTGATGTCCAAAAGATTCATACATTTTAAGCATGAAACACAGGAAGGAAAATAATGGTGTCTGAGGACACAAATTTACCAGAAACAGACTAGAATAATATTGATTCTACAGCATTGTTAAGGAGATTATTTACAATGTATGTTCAGGAACAACAATTACTTACTTTTATTTATTTATTTTGCATTTGTTTACCAGGAAAGTTCAACTGGGCATGGATACCATGTTCAGCACAGGCCTAGGGAGAAAGGATCCACAAAGATTAGTACAGCGAATACAGTAAATACAGTACACGTTAATTCAGTACATTACATAGTCACAAAGTTAATAAGGCACAGTTTGAAGGCCAAGAAATGAGCAAGTGCTTCAGATTGTAAAAAAAGCCTACTGGGAAACAGAATATTCTACAAATGTTTATATTCCTAAGGTAATGACTGTTATGCAATGCCAAGTTTTTCCACCGTCAATGTTCAGTGATCATGGGGTTATAAAGGTTAAATACCTGCTAAATAATTCTGTCAAGCTAAAATCTTAACCAATGCACAGAAGATTAATAACAGATTATGTGGACGCAAAACAGTCACTGTTCAAAACTAACTGGAGTCATGCATTCAGTGGAAAAACTTTAGAAAAAAAATTGACAAGTTTTGAAAAAGAAATTGTTTGAATGCAAAAAAAAAATGTTTAACATCAGAATCTGGGTGCACAAGATCAGGACATATTTCCATAAGAACATGATACTTAATAAGGTTATAATCAAGAAAAGATAATAAATGTAAAAGAGATTGAACTATAACTTTGAAAGCTGAAATTAAAAATCTGGACAGACAAATTTAACATAGTGTAAGATAAGATCAAAATAAAATTGAAGAAATTTATATAAAGATATTTAGTATAAGGGAAAACCATTTTATAAACACCCATATCTAAGAACAGGAGTAAAGACAGACAAATTGTATGCAGATTCTAAAAGTTATTCTCAAGCACAACAGATTATAAATGTATTTACAAATCAAAGCAATTTGACTCTGCAAAGGAGGTGATAAATTGTCCTAGTAATATTGAGGTAACTTCAGAGATTGAAGAAGAACTATGCAAACTGGTACATGCTGGTTTAGTGACAAACAGCTCCTTGCCATTCATAACTCCTAGAAATCCACAGGACTTAGTATTTATTCTTACTTTATGGCCAAAATCTTGAAAGCTCAAACTCTATTCCTCTGTCTATCAGATCAGACTCCAACCATCATGCCTTCAAACTTTCTATAAAAAAGGTTTATCTAAGTCCTGTCTCTGCTCTTATTCTAAACCTGCTTGAAGCTTCATACTCTCTCTATTCCCTACCTTTTTTGTCAACTCAGTCTGCATCAATAATCCCAAATCCATATCTAGTAGCTCTTTCGTTTATTCTTCATGAAAGCACTTGCTTTGCTGTCAGCTTTTTAATTATGTATACTGTCATCCTTTACTTTTTTATTTCTCTGTCTCTCTGCAGCATTGTCCAGTACAGCTATATCATGCTTGCCTGTCTCTTGCATTTTGTTATTATGTATATAGTCTATTCTAAGAATTATAAATTAAATATACATGTAAAATACAACATACCTCCTTATATCTCATTTACATTTTTTCTGTATATAGAGGATTTATATTCACAAATGCTCATGTATCACTGATTTTTTTATTATTTGCTTATGCTGTAGTAATTTTGTAAAAAAAGTTTTTTTACATTTTATTTTGATGATAAGGATGGCCGAACTGAAAATCCCTGCCATGACATCATGAAACAATAAACCCACAATGTCTCACTATGGAAATTAATGTCCACAATACTACATTCCCATGTTAAATGCATCAGAAGTGATTTCTTACTTCCTATAAAGACAAGTTCTGAAATAATTTGTATAGATTAAACATCTCACATTGAAGAATTAATATGTAGTGATTTAGTAGTGAAACCACAATCTGTTGTTCTAAAAAACTAAGTTATTGTTGTATCTGAGTTTTTTTTATTGTCATTGTAAAAGTAGTAATAATATATTAATAATATTCTTTTTAACTTTAAATAGCAGTGCATAAGTGTAAATTAACTGTGAAATAAAGATGCTTGAAAATATAATGAGAATATTTCCAGCCTTCTATAGTTTAACATAAGTATATTTTCACTACTCTGTAGTTCTACTCTACATGGTCACGAGCATCTGTGGAATAGTATGTCATTGTTTTTAGTGATACATGACTATTCTACCACATATGATGTAATGCCATGGCCTTGCTCTTGTTGTAGGCAAGCATTTCTATGTGATCTCTTCTACAAAGCGGATTCAAACACTGATAGTGTGCCCAAGCATGTGTCCTCTTTTATCTCCCCAAGAGAAGCAAGCAGGACAAGCCTCTTCATTCCTTTCAGCAACCATAACAGCCCCAGCAGGAGGCCAAATAACTACTTAGTCTTTGGTCAGTTGTACTGAAGTTAGGGCTTTATCACTTCATGCAAACAGAGCTGATTACAGCTGAATGCAGCAGCACTGTCCTACAGAATGACATGATAGAAGGGGACAGATCTGGTGGTCAGAAATAATATTGTATTGCTGTATGAAAGAAAGTTTCTGCTATGCTTCTCAGTTTTTTTTAATCCAGCCTCTAACTGACAGAAACTCAACCACTTGCCATATTCCAACATTTTTAAATTTGACCACAGACCAAATGCTAAAAGATTGAGATAGCACTGCAGAAGGCCTCCAACATAATATTCATAGTGTGAGAATGCCTTCAGTGTCTTACATCACACAGGATGGAGTAGGCATGACAGTGGTGTCTGATAAAAGTGTTGTAGGTACTCTATGTGAAACAATGCTCCAAACATGTCTTGCTATGTCAGGAATGCATGATAGAATTTATACACATTCCTTGCTAACGAACTGCCATATCCATTTCTACCACTTACTGATAAATACAGAGCAGAAAACAGTACAGAATTAGATACTCTGAATCTTCAAACAACACAACACACACACCTCATGACTGTTGGATGTTCGCCTGTATTTCATCCATACTAATGCAATAACCAGCTTTTCCCCTATAATGACTGTAGTGCTATGACTGACACAACAGTGAAGGATTTCTGCAACGCTGATGTCATCGTTAGGATTCTTTAGAACTGGACAGCATAATTCCATCCATCATTAGGTCATCTGTAGTACTACAAGCACAGAAGCATTCATCATTTAATGTCTGCAGTATTAGAGATAACACGTAGATGGGGCTGTCAGGAATGTTAAAGTTGCTTTTAGAATTTCTGCAGGGTTACGAGGCCAATAACAATGAGGGTAAAACATAAACTGGCATGCAATATCAATTTATACTTACCCCTAACTTCAGCATAGTGAGTGTTACTGATGCTTCTGAGTTAGGTGCATAGCTGATACCACCATGTAAACTTTTTGCAAGTTTACATTTACATACTATGTAGGGACCAATCGGGAATTCTTATTTTAGAATTGCATATGTTTATGCAAACTTCCAAAAACTGGAATAATGTGCTACCAACAGCAACCTGTTTCTGTAATCCAAGCCCATATATTTTTTACTTTGTAATCAAACAAATGCTGTTTTTCTTTTTAGCTTTCAAACATTTTATATGAACAATATATCTGTTTATACTCCAGTATTTTGTCTTCCTTTTTTTTACTATGGATACCTTAGTTAGGTCTAGCACTTTGGCAATCCATGTATGATTTAAAAAAAAATGAGGGGAGCAGTGTTGATATGCAGACATCTTTGCAAAGATAGAGCTCAACTTTTTTATGTGGATTCCTCACATAATCAGCTCTGCAAAAACTATGAAGTCCTTCCATGTGTCTGTTTGACATTACAATTGCACCATTTGTGTCATACTCCTTAATTACTAGTCTCTTGAATTTGCTATATGGAGTGATTCATACAATTTTCTCAGTGTTATTTAGATCAGAAAATGTGGAAAACATATCAAAGCATGATATGGAATTCTACTTGGTACTGCAGTCTACTTTTTATGTTATGAGACTTAATAAATAACTCAGAGGAATGGACTTCCAAAGGATTTGGTTGTGGAATAGCACACTATTCTGAGAAGTTACCCCATATCCAAGATCAAAACTAAGAGCTTAACCAGCCCTCATTCAACATATATTAAAGGGGACCAGAAGAATCCCCACATTGTTGCATTCCTCAAGGGGACTTGAGCTTGCAGTGCCATAACACTTGGAGTTGAACATTGAATACGGCTGCTGTATACATACATGCAACAATGGAGCAGCCCATTAACGTCAAAGGAAGGTTTTGGCAATAAACCAACATGTTTCAGAGACTTGGTACTGCAGGCATTATATGCAGGGAAAACAGACTACCTGCAGAAGCAGGTTCTGAGTGTTCTTCTACTGTGTGGGAGCCTTTCCGGGATGGCCATGGGCATACATGGTTAGGTGATGTGTAAGCTATTCTCAAATATCAATATGGATGGCTTTCATAAATACTATTGTTAAATAATAGAAGAACTTCCCTGAAAGGCTAGTGGATCTGCAGTTTTGTGAAAAGGGAGAGAGAATGCATGATGTATGTGTTACCTGTCATACTGCCATGCAGAATGGTCTCATAACTATGGAACTACACTTGTGCGGCAGTTTGGATATCGCATATAGGCTATGTGGCTGCAAAATCTGTGTTGATATACAGGAGGAACTGTGCTGGCAGACAGCTTTGACAGGACTCGGCAGGTCTACCAAATCTTTGGGTAGGGCCATGCTATGAAAGGAATAGTTGATGAGAAGATTTACCATAGGATGTTTCAGAATATCATTATTAGTTGCTGGCAAAGTGGACGCCCATACAGCCAGGACTTTGACATTGCAAGGTTCTCATTTGAGTATGCCAGATCTGTGATAAGAAAACAGGATGGTTAGAGGATACCCTAGAACTTTTGGAATCTGGCTCAGAGATGTGGTCATGTGGTCATACCACCATGGAATTTATTGGTTTACCTTCATATCGTCGATCCTACTATGTTCGACACCGCTTCCATGAAAACCGAAGTGTGAACGTCTTCAAAGTCGAATTCCACATAACCAAATGGCAAAACCTCGCCCCCTTTTTGACCCATAGTAGCACTGGTGTGGAGGTGTGGCACAGCCGGAAATGTCGAATTCGACATTATTTCGACATTTTGAATGTTTTGCTGTTTCGGTTTCATGGAAACGGTTTGCTTAAGTGGCTGGTCGATCATGTGTGATCGACGATATGAAGGTAAACCAAATTTATTATCAGATTAACTTCTCAATCATATGACATGCAAATCACTGAAGCTATCCTGTGTGCCTTCAATGCAGTTGTTCCTAATATCCTCTTTATAAAGGGTGTTTTTATGTAGATCAATAGAAAGACAGACATAGAGAGAGACAGATGGAAAATATACATGGACAGATAGATAGACATATAGATCTGTATTATGCACTACATTATCATTTACACTGACAATATATTCTGCATGTCATGGGCTATATACATTAAAATGAAAGTGTTACTGTATTAAAATAGATATTTTAATAATGCTCTGTTCAGTCCTTAGAATTATGTTTAATTATGTGTGTCTGGTTTCTTCAACTGTCTTCACTGTCTTAAGAATTTAAAATAAATACTTTGACTAAATATCTGGTCTTGGTTTTGACACTATTCTTACTGTGCAATGGCTTTATTTGAAAACATGATTTTAGGAGTCTCCCTCTGGAACTGCAATATTACATTTCTCTGAATTTCTATTTTCTTGTAATGCCATTTATTGTTGCTCCTCTTCCTGAAGTTTTGACTTCAACATATTTGCCTTACTCAGACCACATGTCTGCAATATCTTCTATATAGCTTTGGTCTAATTCCATAAAGTTTGTGGTATCCAGTCTATTGAACTATTATCAATGGAAAAGTTGCAGATAAGTCAGTAATATGTAAATATACCTCAGTGAACTTAGAATAGCTCAGTGAATAACTAAGATTTTCAGTAATGGCACACTGTATATCAATCACAGCTATTCCTTAAATCATGAAAAATATCTCACAATGCATGATGTACATTAACAAATGTATGCATATAATATCACTACAATAAGCTGATCACTACAATGTAGCAATTGGTCAATTGTTACAGTGAAGTATTTTAAATTTTTTATTTGGTGCTCTTCCTTGAAGAGCTGATGGGCTAAGATGCTGCATCCTGGTAATGGCAAATGGTATCAGTTCGGATTCTGGCTGTATTAATCAAAGTTTATCTGGTTCTTCTAGCAGCACTTCATATTTTTCTGGAAATTACACTGCTGTTAACATATCAGCTATATGAGGTCCTTTTCCTGGGCTATATTTCCCTTTTAGAGTATATTTTTTACATTAAGGTATATTGGTCATGTTCTGAAGCAAGTGTAAATAAATCTTTGGAGATGGATACAACTCTTTACCATATACAATACCAAAATTATATAGTTGACACATACATTTTGACTCAACAGAGGTTGACTGACATTGTTTTTTTGTGCTATCAGTACCTGAAAGTCTTAAACATATCAATCCAGTGAGGTCTGTAGATAGTGCTGAAGAGATGTCAGGTAATATGTAATATAAACCTGTAGTATTCTGCCATTTCCTCTACATGGGTAAATAATGAAGCTGCCTGATATCAAGGCATTACCACCTACCTATCACATCAGTTGTGTTGCATCACATTATAGGTAGGTGTTCAGTATGTGCATGTCTGTTATGTACCTGTTATACGTCTATTAAAGATGAAGACTTGACTGGAAGATATTAACAGTATAGTATGATATTGGATATACTCATGAGGCTTTCATTGGAAACATACCTCTCAAACTCTTCTGAAATCTGGACAAAGCCATAAATAATGGGGGGGGGGGGTCAAAGGCCAACAATAGGGACACATTTTAAATATTGGTCCTACAAACTTAAAAATGTGATAGAATAACAGGTTTTGCATTAGCGTGCATTTTTATGAAGGGTATGAAGGCTGAAACGCAAATGTCTGTCATTATTTTCTGACTTCACTCTTTAATGAATTGTCAATGATTTGCCAGAAAACCTAATTTTTTATGAAAAATAGACCAAAAATATGAAGCAAAAATCTGGACATTCTTCAAAAATCTGTACAGTTGAGAGGTATGAATGGAAATCAGTCAATGCAGATGACTATAATTCCAGTGTAATGCTTGCAGTTGCAACTTTTGGGGACAATGATGCATATTCTCCACATGTATGTTGTCTATACCATAGTGTGTTCTTAGCATAGAAAGTGATTTGCTGTCCACAACTGTCTATAACAGTATGCGGCATATCCACCCCATCCACAAGTAACTGAATATTTCAGTGATTATATAGAAAAAGGAATCACACTAACTTCATTTAGAGTACATTTTCTTTATTTCTATACACATATTGTAGATAATCAAAGGTATACATAGAGTTTGCATCAGGACAAACTGAAATTCCAACATTGGATTGTTGAGAGTCCAAATATTTAATACAAATCTTTTGGATAAAATATTTCTAACAACATTAATCCAGTTCCAAATCTGATTTTCTAAAAGATGTACTGACATAAGATCTTTCCTTTTATAGATTGCATTGGGATAAGCACTTTGTCTTTGTAGACTTCTTCAAATCCAGGTCTTATATCGACATTTTCTATGTGTGTGTATATATATATATATATATATATATATATATATATATATATATATATATATGGATCTACTTCATTTGATTGAAAGGCCATTTGATAGAAACTCATTTGGTTGAAATTTCATTTGATGGAAAACCAGTATTCAAGGCATAAAACTGTGATTTGTCCCCCTCCCCAATATCGTGTGACCCTGTAGTTGATATATATAGTTGGGGGGTGGGGGCACAGCCCCTCACATTGGGGCGTGTTGGGGGGTGAAGACCCCCCACCTATATTCATTTAAAAGAAGACAAGAAAACAAAAAGTACACATTTTAAACAAAAATAGGTGGGGGGCTTCGCCCTCCACACCCCCCAATGTGGGGGGCTGTGCCCCCCACACCCCCCCTAACTATATATATCAACTCCAGGATCACACGATATTAGGAAGAGGGACAAATACCTGTTAATTGCCTTGAATACTGGTTTTCTATCAAATGAAATTTTGACCAAATGAGTTTCTATCAAATGGTCTTTCAATCAAATGAAGTAGATCCATATATATATATATATATATATATATATATATATATATATATATATATATATATATACATATATATACATACACACACACACACACACACACACACACACACACACACACATACATGGGTCTACTTTTAAATTTCGAAATCCGAAAACCTCGAACCTTTATATCCCAACGTTCAGAAGTTTGAAGTTTTGGAGTCTCGAAATGTATCAGTGGAGATTGTTGTATAGTGCAGAATGGGAACATTACTGTTCACTTCACTATAGTGCAATCTCAGAGTTGGTATATTTAATTAGCAGGGGGTGTGGATGGAGCAGGAGGACATGCCACCCCTGCAAAAACATGATTTCTGAGTTTTCTTCTTTTAGGTGCTTTTTATTTTTCATTTCGAGATTCCAAAACTTTGAACTTCTGAACATTGGGATTTAGAGGCTCGAGGTTTTGGGATGTGTCGAAATTTAAAAGTAGACCCACACACACACACACACACACACACACACACACACACACACACACACACACACACACACACACACATATAAAACACCTTGTCTCTCTAGGATGTCAGAGTTTCAGAAGAAAATACTATAGAAAGTTTGTGTTAAATACACCACTAAAATGTATAGCCACCAACCAAACAGGAACAAAAACCACACACCATCAATCCATCTTGTATGAATTTAAAATGAGTTCTCTATATAATGACCCATAAGTCTTACCAGCCTCATATGTAAGGCAATGGAAAATAATCATCATGGACATGATAAATGAAGACATAGGTATTCTGCAAAGACTGGACCCATCACAGTTCGACTTTACTAAAGGAAAGTCATGCCTATTACATCTAGTGAATTTTTTGAGAGGGTCACCAAAGCATTGGATGAAGGTAAGACAGTGGACACAGCTTACCTCAACCTGGCCAAGGCTTTTGATGCAATAGCCCACTCAGACATGATAGATACATTCACTAATTTAGGTATAAACTCTTTTATCAAACACTAAATAGACAACTGGCTAACTGATAGGATCCAGGAGGTCAAAAGGCCAGTCACTTAGTGGAGCCCCCCAGGGCTCTGTACTGGGCCTGATGCTTTTTGACATCTACTTCTCTGAAATCAAAGCAAATGCTGAAGGTTTATGGCTGATTAAGTTTGCAGATGATTGCAAGTTGGGGGTTATCTGACTCTGAGCAGACAATAGCATTCTTTAAGTAGGTCTATTTCTGACTAACAAATGGTACCAAAGCCATGGTCTTAACCTCAATGCTAAGAAATGCAGAATTGTACCCTTTTCAAAGTCCATCACCCTGCCTAACTACCATATTGATAATACGGCCCTAAGAGTGAACCTAGTTGTCAGTGATCTGGTTATGTACATAGACAGCAGCCTTACCTTCAACCACCATATGGCCGCAGTGGTGAGGGAATCCTTTTATGTTGCTCAAATTATAAGTAAGAGTATGGCATATAGTACTCTGCCCCTGTCAGACCAATCATAGAGTACAATGTTCCTTTCTGTATGTTCTGACCATGCATATGTAGCAACTAGAGCAACCTCAGAGGTCCCTTACAAAAAACTTCAAGTGATGACACACCAGAGTGCCTTAAAGCCCTTTTGATATAGATTGCTGAGAGGTGATCTGTGCCTGGCTTACAAGGCATCTGCAAACCCCACACTTATGAATTTCCAACATATTTGTAAGTCAAAGAGTACCAGAAATACAATGTCTAGGGACCTGAAATTTGACTGTGACTTAAACAGAACATACCGGTGAGACAGATACGTGACCCAGAGACTGCCCCTCCTATGGAACAGGCTTCACATGTATGTGAAGCTGGGTTTATCTATTACCAGTTTAAGTGCAATCTAGACCAGTGTATGGGAAATAGGAAATTTACATCCAGACATGGAAAACTTTACAATACAAAAAATAAGAAGACAAAGAGGAAAAGTAGAAAAGGAGATTAGTAATGGAGAAGTTAAAGAAATAGCAACTGAGATAGTGGAAAACCTGCAAAGTGAAGGATTCAGTGTAGAAAATCTAATGCAGAAAGCACCACAACAGGATAGAGCAATGGATATCCAAATTAAGGGAAAGCCAGTGGAATGGGAAGCAATTGGTCAGGTGCCATATGAAGATATTTTGGAGCTTCCACAGGAAACCAGTATAAATGTTCACTTGAAGCTGGACTGCAAGGGGAAGTAACAAGAAACTGTGGAAACACTGATTCAGTCAATGTTGAGGGTGATAGACCAGTGAGTTCCTATATGACAGAGTAATAGATGACACAGGATCAAATTGAAGAGAATGTGCCACAAGAAGATGCTATAAAACTTTCTATAGAATGTCTGCAAGAAAGGGAAAACAAAAATTGTGCCATCAGTTTAGAAGAAAATGAGCTAAGAGAAGAGTTGCTTGATTTAATAGACATAGATAGACATATTTAGATCAGTGAGAGAAACAGACTGCTCCATAAAACCCAAAAAGTCAGAAGTCTGATAAAACAAATAAACACAGTAATTACGACTGTCTATAGAGATCCATGTGACATAACAGAACTAAACAGGATATACTGTATTACCATGCAGTTAAATTAATAACTGATAAAGTTCTATGAAAAGAACACAGGATAGTGAGGGAAAGGAAGGGGAGAAATCAAATACCATCATGGAGGTATCGAATAGTGAAAACTATAAAGCAATTAAGACCAGAAGTGTCACTGTTAAAAGACTATAGAAGAGGCAACAGATCAACAAAAATACTAAGAAAGATAGACATGATAAAAGTAATGCACAGTATTAGAACAGACCAGGACCTATCATGCACTATTGCAAATAACAAACTAAAAATCTTAGCACAGACAGAAAAACTTACAAGATATACAGATAAATATAAAGGAAAAGTATAAAATAAGCAATTTATTGATGACCCAAAAAAAATTTATAGAGAATTGGGAAACAAGGTAAAAGGAATTGAAAGACTGCCAAAAAAAGAAGAAATAGATACATTTTGAAGAAGCATTTATGAAGATCCTGTGGAACATAAAGATACTAAATAGATAGAAGAAATGAAAGACAGAATAAGAAGTTTAAAAGTATGGGATATGAAATGGGATGAAGTAACAGCCAGAGCGATTTAAACAAAGTTAAGAAAAGCCTCTAACTGGAAAATCCCAGACTCAGATGCAGTACCTAACTTTTGGTTAAATGTATTAACATCTTTGCATGAAGATTTAGCCGTGAGTAAGAACTATTTATATGTGGATCCGGAACAGACACCAACCTGGCTAACAACAGGAAAAACAATGTTCCTACTTGAGTGAACCTGCAAGCTACCCTAAAAATTATAGACCAATAACTTGCCTTTTGACTATGCATAAATTATACCCAGGAATTGATGCTGTCAGAGTTTAAAGTCATTTAGAAGAAAACTCAATTATGGCAGTAAAATAAAAGGGCAATAAAACAAAGTCATATGGAACAAATGCTCATTTGTTGTTAAGTCATAGTGGAGAACTGTAAAATGGAGAAGGAACTACAGTAAGTATGGCATGGATTTACTACAAAAAAGCATTTGATAGTATCCCACATTCATGGATAAAAGAGTGCTTAACAATGTTTAAGATACACCCTGTGGTGACCATGCCCCGTCCCAGCAATCAAGGAGCCTCAATCCTCACCACTAACACCAGGGAGGGCATCTCATATATGAGGAAACGATAACAAATACACACAGTAAAGTACAATTTACCTTAAGTGCACACAGAGATCACAGTCAGTCTGGGGCTGGTTGCTCCCTTGCTCTCCAGGTCCCCAATAAGACTTCCCACTGGCACAGCTATAGGGTCCAGATCTCAGCCTAGCTAGCAAGCTCAGCTCCAATACTCTCTCTGTCCCACCAGTGCTTTGTGTCCCTGCCCAGGTAGCTGACACACCACACACACACACTTTGAGATAAGTATTTATACAACTTCACATACACTCCTGAGAAAGGCTGACACAGATTCTCCAGCTGTGCCACTTTATCCAGACTATACAGTAGTAATTTCTGCCACCACCAGCTAATACTTATCAGCTACCCAAAGGCCCTTAAAATGGTGACCAATTATTACTGTGCAATAGTATTATCCAATTGGTAATGTGACTAAACAGTCAAGGCTTTGGAAGGGCTTATTACAAGATCACTTATAAGCATGCACTATACCCTAGAGATTAACTTGTCTCTACACAAACCAGCCACAGGTAAAGGTTTTAAAAATATTTAATAATAAATAATTAAAACATAAGACAATACTACTACACCACAGTGATATCTAAGAGTTCAGAGATCACACAGAAAGTTAAAACAATACAGTAGGAAAGTTCTGATATAACAGAAAAACACTTGTCTAACTTTCTTCTAGGTTCCTAGCTATTACTACAAGAAAATATACCTCTAAGACACTACTTACATAAGACAACAGGTAGAGTGCTGATAAGTTGGATATCAAGATCAAAATGCTTACAGTCTCTCTCTGAACAATAGTGTTTAAACTCACTAACAAACAGCTCTTCTAGGCCCTCCTAGATTACATCATTTTGACACTTAGGTTTTCCCAGTATACACATTCCATCATTTTGACACTTAGTCTGGAGTTCTGAGGCCAAAAAGGCTACATTATTTAGCAATCTAACACCTGCTCAGGAAACTACAACAATAAAAGACATTTCACATGTACACTCTAGCAATTATTCCTTCTTAGGTTAAGACAATAGGAAGAATGTGTTCATCCAGCCACTTCAACACTACTATTTAGATCAAAAGGGTATACAGGACACAATTTTAACTTCAAAGAACATTTGAAATTCTTGGCTTATTTTTCCTTACAGCAGATGGCATTGTTGCTACAATCTTGAAGTTCACACTTTACAGTGTTTTCTTTCATTTAAGAACACAAGCCTGTATTTTACATTTATATTTACAAATAATAGAATTATGTATCAAATTCTATTTGACTAGGCTGGCAGCCCTGGCCAATCTTCCCCAAATCTTCACCCCCCCCCCCCCGGAGAACTCAAGCTAGTTTTTCAAGTAACCCTTGAGAAACACCACTTGAGAGGGTTAGGTCTATCTGGGTGTACCTCACCCCATTCCCTGTCTTGAGAGCCCATCTGCATTAGCATTCCTAATCCCACTGTGGTGCTGCACTAACATATCATATGTTTGCACCCCAGGCTCCATCTTAGCAACTTGGTATTTTGCTGACTGGTTCTGTTTAACCACATTAGAGGGTTGTGATCTGTCATTACAGTGAATTTTCTTTCATACAGATAAGTTTGAAGTTTCTGCAGTGCCCACACCATGGCTAGACATTCCTTTTCTATGGCTGCATAGCATTCTTCCCTGGGTTGAAGCCTATGACTGAGATAAACCACTGGGTGCTCTTCCCCCCCCTGAAGAAATCTGGCTAAGTACAGCCCCCACCCCATGGTTTGAAGCATCCACCTGCACAACAAATTCTTTGCTGTAATCTAGACTGGATAATACAGGGGGTCCTCCCAAAGCTTCTTTAAGATTCTGAGATGCTTGCTCACATGCTGGGGTCCACACTACCTTATCTGGCCTGTTCTTCCTTGTCAGGTCTGTGAGGGGAGCAGCTATGATACTATAACTGGGGACTAACATTCTGTAGTACCCTGCAATCCCTAAGAATGCCCTCACCTGCTTTTTGGTAAAAGGTGCAGGCCATGCCTGAATAGCTTCCACTTTGGCAGGTTTTGGGCTTATCTTACAACTCTCCCACTCTATGTCCTATGTAGGAGCCCTCTGCCATACCCACCTGACATTTGCTCAGCTTAATGGTCAACCCTGCTTTCTGTAGTTGGCCCAGCACCTCTCTGACATGCTGAATGTGCTCTGGCCAAGAATGACTGTAGATGGCAATATCATCTAGGTAAGCAAGGGTAAATACTCCTGCTAGGATATTATCCACCAGCCTCTGGAAAGTCGCTGTGGCATTCTTCATCCCAAAGGGCATCTTTGTGAACTCATACAAGCCAAAGGGAGTCACAAAGGCTGACTTCTCTCTAGTACTGGGAGTCAAGGGCACCTGCCAGTAACCCTTGGTAAGATCAATGGTTGTAAGATACTTAGCCAAACCTAGCTGCTCTAGGGCCTCCTCTGTCCTAGGCATAGGGTAAGCACCCGACTCTGTGTGACTATTTAATTTCTTGTAATCCACACAGAACCTGATGCTTCCATCCTTCTTTGGCACCAGCACCACTGGAGAAGCCCAGGGATTGTTGGACTCATGAATCACCCCTAGTTCCAACCTCTCCTATACCTCCTCCCTCAGGGTCTGTCTGACTCTCTCAGGCACCCTATAAGGGGCCTGCCTAATAGGCTTTTGGGGTCCTGTAGCCACCTGGTGCTGCACCAGGTGGGTGCACCCTGGTTTCCCAGTGAACATGTCCCAAAATTCCTGCAACACTGCTTGGATTTCTAGAACCTGGGCAGGAGACAGCTGCTGGGATATTGCTACCCCTTCCACTGAGGTGTCAGCCCAAGCCTCACTGAGGAAATCAATCCCCAGATCTCCTTCAGCCTCCTTCTGCAATCCACTGCAAAAACTCACCACAAGGGCCTCCCTGTCATGGTAAGGTTTCATCATGTTAACATGGTACAATTTGTGCTCCTGTCTTCTGCCTAGCACTTCCAATATGCAGTTAACATCACTTACCTTTCTTACCACTTTGTAGGGTTCATCACAAGCTGCTTGCAGCTTGTTGTGTATGACAGGAATGAGAACCATTACTTGCTGTCCTACAGCATACTATCTAGCTCAAGCATTCTTGTCATACAACACCTTTTTCTGTTGTTGGGCTTCTGCCAGGTTCCCCTGGGCCAAGCCCATGAGTTCCCTGAGCCTTGTCCTGAGGTTTAGGACGTATGTCACAACAGACTCCTTGTGAGACTCACACTCACCTTCCCACTCATCTCAAATTAAATCTAGAGGTCCCCTCACCCTGTGTCCATACAGCAACTCAAAGGGTGAAAACCTGTGGATTCCTGGGGAACTCCTCTGTAAGCAAACAATAGATGGGGCAAATATTTGTCCCATTCCCTCTTAAACTGATCTGCAAATGCCCATAGCATGGATGTGATTGTAGAGTTTAACCTTTCAACCAGACCATTAGTCTGGGGATGGTAGGGAGTGGTCTTCATGTTCTTCATCCCACAGGATTTCCACAGACAAGCCAGCAGGTCTGACATGAAATTGGCACCTCGGTCAGTCAGTATTTCTTTTGGGATCCTACTCTGCTGAAAATCTCTAACAAAGCATTTGCCACCTTCTCTGCCTCAATGGAGGACAAAGCCATTGCCTCAGGGTATCGTGTAGCATAATCCACTACCACTAGGATATACTTCTTCCCTCCGGAACTTGAGGTACTCAGAGGACCCACAATATTCATAGCTACCCTCTGAAATGGCTCCTCAATCACAGGCAAAGGCATCAAAGGAGCTCTCACCTTGTCTCCTGCCTTATCTACCTTTTTGCACTGCTCACAGGTCCTGCAGTACCCTGTTACATCTATGGAAATTCCAGGCCAATAGAAGTTCTGCATAACAGGCCTCTTTGTACGTTTTATGCCCATATGACCTGCAAAGGGAATATCATGGGCTATGGCTAGAAGCACCAGACGGTAGGCTATAGCCACTACTAACTACTGTACTCTCTCACCTTCTAGCCCTCCCTCAGGGGTCCAATCTCTGTATAGTAACCCTTTGTCGCAGTATACAGATTCTCCCTTCCCTTGAGAAACAGGTGCCTCCATAGCTACCTACCTCAGGCCTTGCAATGTAGGTTCTGAGAGCTGAGCCTTTCTCAACTCTCTCCTAGTAACCCTACCTAGCTCCCATTCCACTGGATGTCTGGCATTCTCTGACAGTGGTGCCTCACTGTCACACTGGGTACTACTACTCACTTCTACCTTTGCAGTTGCCCTGCCAAGGGAACATCAGTACCCACAAGCAGTTGTGGCTTACCTTCAGTCTCACTGCAACAGCGTACCTCACTCCCTGAAGTAACCACCTCACCAGTCCTGGCTGCAAGTATGCAGTCTGTCTGGGTCTCCCCCAGGCTACCAGACCCACATGCTTTTCTCCTAGCTTCACTGCATATAACCGCAAAAGTACATGGTATTGCCTCATCCAAATCCTTCCCTCTCAGGACATCTGCAGGATGGTAGTTCCATACCCCTGTTGTCACAAGACAACCTACTATTGGCATTTTGTCTTTCCCACTTACTGGCTCCCTCACCTTTGGTTCCCCATCTTGCCTCCATGGACATCTGTATGCCACATGGCCCAACTGGTTGCATTCAAGACATTTCACCCTAGGTCCTAGATGTATACCTGGACTAGTGGCTTCCCCTGCTACTGGCAGATTCTGTTGGGGCAGTCTGTGCTTCCCATCATGTGTTCCTTTAGACCCATGAGCAGTACTTGGGGTCCCCTTCCTGTGCAGGGCTGCCCTGCTGGCCAGGTATAGGTCTCACTTCTTCTCCAACTCATCTGAAGTAGCACACTGTCTATCAGCTAACCAAATACTCATTTCCTCAGGCAAAGTCCTAATGGCTTTTTCCCCTCAATAAAAGGTCTGCCAGCCCTTCAAATGTGGTGACCTGACATCCACTCACCCAGCTATGAAAATAAGTGCTCAGTTCAGAAACCTATTCACATACATTTTCATCTGCCTTGCATCTATGCTAACAAAGCTTGTTCCTATACATTTCAGTTGTTAGCTTAAAACATTCTAAAATACATTTTTACAGCAGTATAATCAAAACAAATAGAATCAGGCATTTGTGATATACAAGTACAGCTTTCCCATGGAGTAAGGGGGTCAAAAACCATATGCAGAGCCTTTGGTCAACACTACTGTTTGCATACCCTTTCAAACATGTGAATGAAACTATCAAAATTATCTCCCTCTTTAAATTGTGGAAGAAATTTACTGACCTTTTGTACTTCTGGTGTCCAGTTACTCCCTTCCCCATTACCTCCATGACTCTGGTGAACAGTCAGCATTTCCCTATCATGCTTCCTCTGATGCTCCTTTTCTTTGGCTTCTATCTCCAAACGCATGGCCTCCAACTCAAGTCTCTTTAGCTCTAGCTGGATTTTTAAATCCACTGCAGAAGGGTTGAGCTGTCCATTGTCTGAGGATATTGTATCTCCACTGCCAGTCTGATTGCCCTTCACAGAAAGGTTGAGCTGTCCATTCTCTGAGGATATTGTATCTCCACTGCCAGTCTGATTGTCCTCCTGGATGCTGTTTTCTGATGCAGCTGTAACCAAGGCTGCAATCAGGTCTGCCTTAGTCAGGTTTTCATGCACCAGTCCCCTAGTCTGGCACATCTCCACCAGCTCGCTCCTTGTCAGCCTTCCATACTCCTCTGCTGACATGCTGCCTGCTCACCCTGACTAACTAAGCTAAGAAAAGAAATAAAACAATTGTGATCTGAACTCTGAGTATGCACTGCGTGGCTGATTTAGAGTACAAAACACCTTCAGAGATCACTGTACATAAGATACAGGATTCACTCTATCCACACCACTGCAAACCACAAGTGAGGATATCTTATCCGACCACTGCCAACCACAAACGTGAAGATATCTTATCCCAACCACTGCCACCACAAATGTGATGACCATGCCCTGGCCCAGCAATCAAGGAGCCTCAATCCTCATCACTAACACCAGGGAGGGCATCTCATATAAGAGGAAAGGATAACAAATACACAAAGTAAAGTACAATTTCCCTTAAGTGCACACAGAGATCACAGTCAGTCTGGGGTTGGTTGCTCCCTTGCTCCCCAGGTCCCCAGTAAGACTCCCCATGGGCACAGCTATAGGGTCCAGACCTCAGCCTAGCTGGCAAGCTAAACTCCAGTACCCTCTCTGTCCCACCAGTGCTTCATGTCCCTGCCAAGGTAGCTGACACACCACACACACTTTGAGATAAGTATTTATACAACTTCACAGACACCCCTGGGAAAGGCTGACACAGATTATCCAGCTGTGCCCCTTTACCCAGACTATACGGTAGTAATTTCTGCCACCACCAGCTAATACTTATCAGCTACCCAAAGGCCCTTAAAATGGTGTCCAATTATTACTGTGCAATATTATTATCCAATTGATAATGTGACTAAACAGTCAAGGCTTTGGAAGGGTTTATTACAGAATCACTTATAAGCATGCACTGTACTCTAGAGATGAACTTGTCTCTACATAAACCAGCCACAGGTAAAGGTTTTAAAAATATTTAATAATAAATAATTAAAACACAAGAAAATACTACTACACCCAGTGATATCTAAGAGTACAAAGATCACACATAAACATAAAACAATACAGTAGGAAAGTTCTGATATAACAGAAAAGCACTTGTCTAACTTTTTTCTAAGTTCCTAGCTATTACTACAAGAAAACATACTTCTAAGACACTTCTTACATAAGACAACAGGCAGAGTGATGATAAGTTGGATATCAAGATCAAAATGCTTACAGTCTCTCTCTGAACAATAGTTTTTAAACTCACTAACAAACAGCTCTTCTAGGCCCTCTCAGATTACATCATTTTGACACTTAGGCTTTCCCAGTATACACATTACATCATTTTGACACTTAATCTGGAGTTCCCAGGCTAAAAAGGCTACATTATTTTGCAATCTAACACCTGCTTTGGAAACTGCAACAATAAAAGACATTTCACATGTACAGTCTAGCAATTATTCCTTAAGTTAAAACAATAGAAAGAATGTGTTCAGCCAGCCACTTCGGCACCACTGTTTAGATTAAAAGGGTATACAAGACACAATTTTAACTTCAAAGAACATTTGAAATGCTTGGTTTACTTTTCCTTACAGCTGATGGCAATGTTGCTACAATCTTGAAGTTCATACTTTACAGTGTTTTCTTTCATTTAAGAACACAAGCCTGTATTTTACATTTATATTTACAAATGACAAAATTATGTATCAGATTCTATTTGACTAGGCTGGCAGCCTTTGCCCATCTTCCCCCAATCTTTACACACCCTACACTGACCAACTACATTACACTGACCATGAAACAGTGGCAGACAACTTTGCAATTAAGCCATGATAAAGGACAACTTATTATTCCTGGGATAAAAATCCAAAGGAGACTATTCCAGTGTGACTCTCTGTCAATGCTGTGATTCTGCCTTGCCCTTATTCCATTACACTGCTTACATAACAGCTTAGGTCATGGCTATAATCTGGCTCCTAGAAAACAACTCCGTGCAAAAACTTCTCTTCTCTTTGTTGATGATTTAAAACTGTATAGCTCATCAGATGAGGAACTGAAAGCCCGACTGCAAGTTGTCAAAACTTTTTGAGATGATATATGAATGTCATTTGGTCTTGATAAATGTGCAAAAGCAACATTTAAAGCAGGAAAACTGCACCACCAGGAAGACATCTGTTTGAGACAAGAATGTGATATAAAAGAACTTGAGGAAGAAAGAGCATATAAATATTTGGGAACTGATGAAGAATCAACAATACACCATGAACAAATGCCAATAAAACTTAGAAAAGGAATAATTCAGGTGACTTAACTTAATCCTGAAAACAGTGTTGACATCTAGGAACAAAATCCAAGTTATATACCAATTTGCTCTTCTTGTTCTAACTTACAGTTTTGGAGTGATTGACTGGCCCCAAAATGTGTTGGATAGATTAGACAGGAAAACAACAAGGATGCTTCATGCTCACCAAATGATTTATAAAAAATCACTGCATGCCAAGATTATATATTCCCCATTCCGAAGGCAGGATGGGCCTCCTTGAAATTGATTACATGTACAGATCTGCAGTCATGGGACTCCACACATATCTGCTGACCTCACAAGACCCAAATGTAATGAAAGTTTTGAAACATGGGGAGAATAAATCTAAGATGACTTGTCAGCTTAATCTAACACAAGCATATCGCTGTCAAGCAGAAATGGAAATCCATCCAGAAGTAGAAAAAATCAGGCAGCAACTGAAGAAAGAATAAAAGGTGAAGTACCAGATGAGAAGGCAAGAAATTTGAAAAATGCATAAATATAGTTGAAAGTATAGAAAACTTCTGGAAGAACCTCATGTTGATCAGGAATGAATGCAGGAATGATTAATGAGCAGCAAATTCAAACCAAGAGATGAAAGGTTAATATGGGCAGCTCAAGGCAGTGGGAGAAACAGACAAATGTAGATTTTGAAAAAACGAATTGGAAACAGTTGCACACCTCATTGCTGGTTGTGACATACTAATGGCAGAAGGACTCTATACTGAAATGCATAATAATGTGGCAAGACTGTTGCACTGGGGATTGTGCAAATGTTATGGTATTGAAGTGGCTGAAAAATACTGGAAACGTGAGCCACAAAGCATCATAGAAAATTATGAAGTTTACATCACATAGGATCACCCATTACCAACAGTTCAAAAGAAGGTAGAAAACCAGATATAGTGGTCCAAGAAAATAAGACAAAAGTAGCATTGATCTTTGAAATTGCCACACCCAATGACTACAGTGTCCTGCATACAAAGAGACACAAAGTCATAAAATATCAGGATTTGTAAGCAGCAATGAGAGTAATGTGGAAGAAAGATACCCAGACAGTCCCAATAGTAGTAGAAGTAAGGGATCTTATAAAAACGAGTCTACAATCATATTTAGATATGCTACCAATAAATGTAACTCCTTACGAATTGCGGAAGTAGTCATTACTGGGCACATTGCAGGTGCTGCACAGATCACTTTTGGCTGACATCAGAGAGTGAAACAATACTAATTTCATGAGCTTTAATCATACTTTGACTTAGGAATGGAGTCCATTCCCATCATGGTATTAGAAACCCAAAGGATTTGGAGAAATTAAAAAGAGAGGAGATGTCATATACTCAACTTGCCTTACTCAAATGTGGAAGTCACACTGATGATAACAAATAACCTTCTCACTTTCAAAATTGATGTTAAGGAATACCTATCAAATTGTTTGTTTTGTTCTTACTCAACCACTGGGTAACCTCTCACAACCTAAATATCAATTCTGGCTGACACCTGCTCACTAAATTGGCACAATTTTTTCAAGTCGTACAATCCTACTAAACTGCCATTGTAAATACATTTTTCCATATCTCCAATATCTCTATACAAGGATACTTTTACTGTCCAATTTAGCAATTGTTCCCTCACTATGCACCATCTCTATCTTAACACTCTTGTTTAACATAAAAACCTTTTCTTTACTATGTCACTCATCTTCCTCTTCTTTCTACTCTACATTTCTTCTCTCATTGACACATCTTCTCCTCAGTTTACCTCTAGCAATATCAGGAAATAACACAAGTATGATACTATCTATTCCCCTAGCACGTTTTCACTGTTAAATATTCCACTTCTTCTCTGCTGTACCATGCTATAAACTTATTAATCTGCTTAAATATATATAATACTGACTACTAATAGATTCAGCTTTCATTGTTTGTCTCCCACTTGAACATTTCATGACTTTTCTATCACTATAATTCTTGTATGATTATTTTTGTTATTCTTAAAATTTGTAAATATTTATTGACTTGTTTCTATATAACTTCTGTACACTTACAAGCATTGCAACTGTGCATTTAATATAATTAATTATGCTTTTATTATTTATTTGATGTCTGTGTACAGCCTTCTTCCCAGGCCTCCATGGAAAAAGATTTTTGGCCACCATTTCCCAGTAAGCAAATTGTAATAACTCAAATAAAATAAAGCCAGCATTTTTATCTTGGAGACCACTTTCATCGTAAACTGTAACAGAAGGTCTGCTTCATTATCAGCGGCAGCTATGTGTGTTTCCCTGTAATTTTGTTAGAATGCTATTGTTTTGTAGGACAGTGCAGGAACTATATACACAGTAGTGTAACAAGAAACATGATTTCTGAGGTTGAATCCATCAGAAGATATCATTCCTACATTTACCAGTCCACTTTACAGATGGAGCTGTTAGACTGGACAGCCTCTTGGCCATGCAGCTCCATGTTTATGTCAGACATGTTTATATCATTGAGATGTTCCGACATTCTGATCCTAAATGGCCTCAACGTCTGTCCCACTTAAAATGCGGAACAGGAACAAGTGACCAAATAGACTACCCAAGCCATACCACAATTACCAAAACATTTTACTTGATAAACCCCACTAGTAATCCTACTAGAAAATACTTTGGTTTTAAGCATGTGTGTACAGAATGAGCAGTGCCCACAGGGAAAGGACCCCATCAATTTATCCCCAGTTAGTGTAGTTTGTTGACCAAAACCAGTTTTTCTAAATCCAGATTTGAAATGATTAAAGTATTAGCCCAAATTCCGGCCCCTATGATAGGAGACTAAACACTCTGGAGGTAGTATCCCGGCTAGCTCTTGGTTAGCCAAAAGGATGTTCCAATTGTTCTTAATAACATTTATAGTAGCACTGATGTTCCTTCCATAAGTAGTCACAAACCTAATCACCTCCTGTTCTGTACCTGATCTTACCTTATATTCCAATAATTTGGCTCGATCTTGTTCCTGAACCCAATTGCTGGCTGTCTTAACATACCCTGGCTTGTATCCATGATTACTAAACCTTTTTATGAGGTCCTGTTGATGGTATGCGTAGGTACCTTGATATGAACAAATCCACCTCACTCTCAGAAATTGGGATTTGGGTATATTTCTGATAATATGATGGGGATGTAAACAAGTAGCCTCCGATAAACTATTATATTGGCGGTATTTATGGAACACTTGAGTAGATAACGTATGATCAGAATTACGTGTTATTCGGACGTCCAAAAAATGGATCTCCTGATTATGCATATTAAGTGTAAATTCCATCCCCCATTTGTTCTCATTTAGATATTGGACAAATTCTAGTAAGTAAGTAACATCACCCCGCCAAATCAACCAACAATCATCAAGGTACCTACGCTAAATATCCATCTCCCCTAAATATATATTATGTAATGGGTCATAAATAAGAAATTCTTCTAGGTACCCCATAAAAAGGTCCACATAAATAGGGGCAAAAGAAGCCCCCATCGCAGTTACTTGTGTTTGCCAAAAGCAATCTGCTTGAAAGTAAAACACATTCTTGGTTAATACGTGTTCAGCCAAACAAATTAACAAAGTGTTAAAGCCAGATGCGTAGATTTCTGCCTTATCAAGCCAATATTTTAAGGCCTCCAGTCCAGCCCAATGGGGTATATTTGTATAAAGACTGATAACATCTAACATGCACATCATCCAACCTGGCTCCAACTGTGAATCAGACAAAATCTGGAGAAATTCGGTGGTGTCTTTTAATCTGGCATGGACCATCTTTAATAGAGGCTGCAAGTACTGTGTAAGATATACGGAAAAGGGTTCAGTCAATGAGCCCCTGCCTGATACTATAGGTCTACCTAGTGGTTTTTCCAAACATTTGCGAATTTTGGGTATCAGATAAAAAATCTGCCTCTGAAGGTCATCCACCACCAGTTGTTGTTTTTTTCCCTTATCAATAATGCCCTCTTCCACAACTAGTTCCAAAAACAAATCTATTTCACTTTTGAACTGCATAGTAGGGTCAAGCGACATAGACATATAGTATCTAGAATCATGTAATTGTCTATAAGCCTCATTCAAATAATAATGCATGTCTATGACCACCACAGCTCCTCCTTTGTTCGCAGATGTAATAATAATATTAGAATTGTTTTTCAAATTTATCAAAGCTTGTTGTCCCTGTTCAGATAAATTATGGCCTAACATACGGGAATCACTTAATCTAAAGTGCAGATCTTTGAGACAAGATTCCTGAAAAACAGAAACAAATTTATCCACTGGAGGTTGAAAATTGGATTTACGAAACCGAAAATCCATACTTATCCGACTGTTATCTTGTCCACCAAAAAATAGTTTCAAATTCACCAGATGGCAAAATGCCAATACATCATTGTCTTCAGCATCTTCATTCACAAAGTAGCCAGGAACATATGATAGTCCTTTATTCAATAATTTTAATTCCACATCAGTCAGGTTAACAGAGGAAATGTGCACATTAGAAACTTCATTTATTGAGGTATAAGAACCTGTAACAGTTTTTTCACATTTTTCACTCTTTCTATGTTTTCTACCACCCCTGCATTGTTTATTCCTAAAGGGTCATCCAAACCTCAAGATTTTTTATTTACTGGGGACCCCTGAGTACTTGTTCAATTTCAGTACAGATGAATCCTCCCCTGACGTACTACTATAATCTGTCTTAGATCTCCTTAAGACTGAACAAGGTCTCTTCTTCCTAAGCTTCAATACACCAGGCTGCCCATCAAAACATTTTACCATTTTTCTATGTCCAAATGGTTTACCCTTGTCATAATCTGTCAAATCCCTTTGACATTTCTGTAGTTTTTTAGTTTTTAAGTTTTTTTCCAAGGATAACAAATCCTGGGAAAGTTTGGTCAAACATAACTTGTACTGGGAATGTCCATCAAAAGCTTTCACTTCCTCACAAATTTCTTTAATCTCATTAGTGTTGGTCAGTATAACATGTTCATAGTAGGAAGACAAAATATTAACAAAGGACATCGTAGCTTGTTGTTGCACAGATGCCCATTCTTCCAACAATACATCATCTGGCACACTAACAAAGGGTTGTGTGCAAATTCTTAATCCCCTTGGTGTAATATTTTTGGCTTGGTATGCCCGAAACAATTGTAAGTGCCAGACATTAGTCCTGAGTGAGGACATGCTTTTGGTGAGCTTTCCAAACAAATCCCTACAGATATTGTCTGGGCCCCTTACATTACTATCCATACTTTTGTTATGATCCATAAGCCCAAAAACTTGCAAGTCATCCTTGTCAGATGACAATCCCTGTAAAATGGACACCAAACCCATAATCTTATAAATATAACAACTATCATGTGTGAAAAATGGGAAAATAGTACCTAATACCCCCTAACCACTTGAAAATGGTATATGCAATCACAAAGTTATTAATAATACATATTCACATCACAGTGTTAGTAGATCCAATTTCAACTAAATGCACTGCAACTTGAGATATAACCACAGACAATGTAAGACAATAGCCCTATAATAAATCAGTGCCAGTTCTACAAATATTGAATTTGCAATAAGGGATGGGAGGATGACATAATGGTTAAGATGTTTACCTTAAAGACACAAGGTGCAGGGTTTGATTCTCACATGGGGTAACTGGCTAGGCTTCAAATGGCCCAAAAGGGCAGTTAGCCTGGTACTAACCTATGAACTAAAGTCATACCAATATTATTGTACAAAAATGTTAGGTACAATACAGCATAAACAGATATATCTAAAACTGTACCTGGTCTGAAAAATAAAAAAAGAACCAAAACACAATTCAAAACAACATATTCAGGTCTCCCCCCTTTTTAGAATAAACATGTGCATAAGTAACAGTTTGTATTGTTGTATAATCTGTATCAAAGACCCTACATACACAAAAGTTCGAAAATGATTCTAACCACAATAATGGAATATACAAAAAAACATAACTGTGGCAAAAACCACAATCTATAATGCTAATATACTAGTCTTAAACACCGGAACTATGTAATAAACACTCCCATATAATCCGCATAGGTCATTTGAATCAGCTTCAACAAAAATACAAAAGCAACCCACCAACCTACCCAATATGTTCACAAATGGAGGCTGCAAATCATTCGAGCTGGGAATTATTCATATAATAAAAGCAACAGCCCATAAATCAGAGCTGCACCTACAAATACTTTGAACAAAGGAATATCTGCACCAATATGGCACAGATATATACTCCCAGCCCAAAATTAGTTAGTAAACTGGAATCTCATTACAAGGGATAATCCCAAATACAAAAAACATTCATGAAAATCTCCAAATCGGGAAAAAAATCTTAAACGACCCAAGAGGCCATTCAAAACTCTCTTCACTGTTTGTAATCATTACACATATTCATAAGACATATTCATAAATGGACAAAAACCCAATCGTTCACCCCCATGGACTTGTCAGTTTCACTGAATCCTCAAGGAAACTTGGGATTCATTTAGAAGAGGCAATGAAATTCATTAATATAAACTGTTATGGAATGTTATTATCTGTTCTTGTTAGCAAGTAGACTGAATTTAGTTCAACACCTTATTGTTGTGAGGTTTTGAACTGGTTGAATCTGGGTCCCTCAGTGGTGATGTTGTCATCTCAGCTGGCAAGCTGGATTAAGTAGTCTGGTGCAGCGACAGTGGGATGGCCTCTCCTTTCACATTTTTGCTATATGAGATTTTTGGAATCAAGCCCCAGTTTAATAATGTTAAATATGTGGAAGTTTCAGTATTACTGGTAAATTAATAGACTGACTCAGTCAATTGTCTTGTGAAATCTACCGGTACCTAGTTTACTTCTGAGATTATCCCTGTCACAAGTGATACAGTATTATCAGTAGAAACAGCTGTATACATTAAACACCAAATAGCTCTTCCACATAAAAAGCCATAACTCTATGAACACACAATGAACAGGAATGGTACTAGTTGGGAGATCAATGCTAACTGTTGGATTCTCTGTTTAAGACTAACATTTAATATAATGGCATAGTCAGTACCAATAAAAAATTAAATGCAGTAGGTTAATTATAAAACAACACTTTGCCATATCAGTCATTATTATCAGTGTTATTTTATTATTATAAGATGTATCTTAAATCACTTTTGTTTACATTTTTTTAGCAGAGTAAAATTTCACTGATATTTTGAAATGTATGAAATGTTCATTTAAAAGTCCCAAGTATCACTAAAAAGGTATCTTTTCAAGGGACAAAACTCTCTGAACCCATCTCATTCCATAAGTTCATCAGCTCAACAGCTGGACAGCATTAGTTTCACAAAAACAACATTACTATACGTAAGTAAAGTTATTTTTTCATATAACTTATTTTTAAAATTGTGAGTAAAAATGATCACAAAATGTGATTAAAAGATGATTGCTAAAAGTGAACGTGACCACAAACCAACATAGACTTACTCCTTAAAATACCATAAATCAGTTACAAATAAAATAAGGATTAAACTAAAGTAAACTGTTATTTATTCTGAACTATTTCATTACTAGAAAATACAAATGAAATGTTAATTTTCAATGTATTTTATCCACTGCTGTCAGTTTTCACTTTGTCAGCTGTTGAAACTGGAAGAAAAAAGAATCCTTCATCTGTGTAATCCTTAAGCTATTGTCAAATCATTTCAAACCTCAGGTATGATGAAGCTTCTTATTATATAAACAATAGCAAAGAAAATGATAAAAGAAACACCACAAAATGTTGTGGTGTTTCTTTAATGATGAAGCTTCTCATAAAGACTTGTAAACTTTTTATAGTGCTCTCTAAAATAATTCCTCTTAAATGTAGGTCAGCTGATCTCTAGAGGACATAATGCAAGAGAAGGAGTAATTATTTATAGTCAACAATTTTTGGAATGTCTTCTTTGCACTCTGTTTTGTTCCTTCCTCCATTATGACATGGTAATGATAGCAAAAGCCAAGAAGTGGCCATTTTCAGAATACGGGTGACTGCATGCAGATACAGATTAGCATATGACCCTTTGCATCTTGGGTATTACCAAGTGGTGCCATGCACAATCCTAACCTACAGCTTTAGCTAAAATCCATTGCCAGGTGCCTGAGTATTTAAACTTTTAGAAACCACAGAATAAGTAGTGGACTTTTTAAATTACATAATTTTTACAAGGAGGGTGCTTGTACTAAATCAGTATGAAAACTACACATATATTATAAAATGCAATGCCCAAATACATCGGGCTGCAAAGTTTTTGTTTTATTTTCACTTTTATTTTTGCACAATCAATCTTTTTCTATCACTGCAATATAGTAAACAGTAGGATTTATAGCTTACAGAAGTACATTTCACTTTGGGACTCTGCACTTGTGCAGTCCTGTTTGACAAGTAGCTGCAAATGAATCAAAAAGGGAGGTGTTTAGGAGTAGTTCACCATCACATCCTCTTCCTCCCACCAGACTTGGACACTCTGAGTGGGTTTACCTGCATAACATTTTAATAATTTTTTGGCATTCTGTTCCAAAAGTCATAAGGTGGATGGTTTGAAGATTTGATGAAGAATTATTGCAATCCAGGTAGCATCTACTCACAGCATGTCATTTTTGAAAGTTTACAGGATGTCACTCATCTGTGATAGTAAGATATCTTGTCATTCACCTAAGGTAGCAGTTTAAAAGGTTAATAAATAAATCTCATCTATACTCTTAGGATCGATACAATATTAACTTCTGCTGTTCAGGTGATAGGTAACAGAACCCTAACTCAGCAGCCTGCTGCCTGATTGATTTAAAACATATTTATAACACAGCTATGTATTGTTAAAGAGTAATACATATATTATTGAAGAACTATACTGATAAAACTGCTCAGATGTAGAATTAGTTGATATGAGACTGACATCTGGTATAGAGTGGTAGAAAAGATCTAAACTCTATCATACAGCTGATTTTAGGCTTTTAGCACATAACAGACCTGCTGTTCTCAAACAGCTAAATCAAGACACTGACAGTCTAAATAAAAGTTTTGATCCATGTCAGGGGTTTACAGGATAATGTGGGGTGATAGCTGTTTCATGGCCTTTGAAACTGAAATACTTATCCTAGCTGTGATAGCTAGGAGGAGTAATAGTGTTTTACTTAACTCTGTGGTACAAATCAGTGTTGCATCATCCATAAAAGCAACTGCATAAAAAACAATACTAATAAATGCTGCAGAAGTTTCATAACAGACTTCTCTCTGGCAAGAATATGGTGTATAGTTAGTGTGAATTCTTTCCTCAGTTTCATGACAGCACCATCCATAATTCTTCTGACGGTTATTTAATAGGAGTTCCCACGACTAATGTTTTCATTAACATCCCACGATAATTTAACATGCCACCACACTCTGAGTAATTGCTTTCTAGCTTCTCTTTATCGTGATGATAGGTTGCACTTTGCTGCTGAATTCATTTATTTTGTATGCTGTGAATGTTAATTTTGTATATTCAGCCATGGCAGTTTAATTTTCTATAGCTGCTTTTACTGCTGCAAGAGAATATATTCATTAGTTCAAGAGCCAGAAGCTTGGCAGAATTTTTGGATGAAGATACATTCTGCACAATAGCAGGACATGAATAAAATCGACACTGACCTTCATGTTAAATTTTGATTTATTTTCCTATATGCCATAAAACAGTCTATTCTGATTTGGCACTATGATAACATAATGTGCATTTATGGTGATTAATGTTCCCATTAATCTACTGTACTTTTATGTGCCTGTGACCTAAAGTCTTCACAGTTCAGAGATGATCAATTAATCAAAATAACAGGGCTCAATTTAACCGTTGAATGGAACATCATAGAAATCATGCAACAATAACCATGCATAGAGGTTAATAAGATAAGGCATACTTCTAACATCAGTTGAGTACAGCACTAATATTTTCATTTATTGAGTATAAACGGGCATCTATGAAATGTGTGATAATTTCCCAAGCACATACAGTACCCTGGTAGCCAGTGCAAACTGACTTGGTACTGAAATAGTGTACATTTTTAAAGAATATTTTCTTCCCCAAAGTGATTACTCTACAGTCTTGCTAACAGACAACCATTTAGTAGAGGTCAAATGACAGCAAAATACTAGCACAGAGAATGACAACAACCCTTGTACCCTAGCAGAAAGAGATGGAACTCCCACAAGGTAGAAAACAACTCTGATTTATTGTTCTTTGACCATCACACAATCTTCTGCCATTGTAGTTGTATGAAATATGTACATCACTAGGCAGTCATGTGGCATGAGACATCATATTTCTTAGAAAGTCGTAAGCTATTTTACAAAGATATGTCTGTTGTTATTTGGGAGAACAACTAACAACATGGAGTAAAATGTATACTAATGTAGTGCTTCTTGTAAATAAAGTATTATAGAAACAGTACAGAGAAACCTACTTCCGAACAGTAAAAATCATAGAACTGGCTTTAAAAATAACAGCACAGCAACCAAAAGGGGTGCTTTATTTATTTATTTGGAATTGAAGATCCTTATATGATTGACCCTCCATATAGTCAGTGATAATAAATCATTGTATAAGCTTATTTCAGCAATTTGATAATGTCTGTATATTTGTACAGATCCAGCTTAATGATGAAAACATGAATACAGTCAACAAATCTAAGAGAAGCAAGGAAAAATCATTTGGTTAAAAATCATAATGCTATGTGAAATCATAACAGCTTACAGGTATGAGAGAGAGAAAAAAGAATAATTTGTTTGTGTCTTTCAGCTTTTCCCAGTTAGGAATCGCCACAATGGAACTCCGATCCGCTAATGATTGGCAGTAGAGTTTTATGTGCTGGTTGCCGGGCCTAATGCACAACCTTCAATGAAGGAACGCCCATTCACGCATGTCGCCACACAGAAGACGCTCTGAGAATCGAACGGGCAACGTCTAACTGTGAGGTGACATAATGTAGATATTTTCTGCCTCTTTTGAATCAGTAGAACATTTTATCTATGATTTTCATCAGTTCTAACAGTTCAAACGCAAAGGTTGCAGTTAGGCAATGGCTGCCAATGCCATTTAACATCTTAGTCCAAAAAGATAACAACAGCATTATAAAAAGTAGTGGTTCTTAGGAATGCTATCAGTATTTTAAATGATCAGCATAAATGTTCTACCTATGCATAACAAAATATAATTGTTGAGAGCACTGCTCTGCAATTTCCCTATATGGATTTGCCACTACTAGATGCACATCTAAATGTTATGGATGTCCTCATGTGAGTGATGTCTCTTTTGTACAAATGTACATGCATTTAATAACTAGAAAAAACTACTGAGCAATTGCAGGCAACTTGGGAGCACATTCTCAGTAAACAAATCATTCAGTGTGAAAGACTAGGGGGATGGAGTCTCAAAGAATCAAACCCAAGACTACACAATAACACTTATTATTAGATTATAGCTTCAGTCATGTCTGCTAAATTGCATGATATGCTGGCTTGCTCCCTAGAAACATAACATTAAATAGTTTTATTAATGGAAGGGTTGAGAAAAGGCAGGTAATGAAACAATATGATAAAACCTAAAATAAAAATGACACATCTTGTAAAACAACTACAAATTGACATGTTGGCTCTCTGGGGCAGAGTGATAGATAGAAACTGTAAAATAACATGTTGGTTCCCTGGGGGAGATGGATAGAACCCTCATTTGGGTGCTATTAGTACTGCATTGATGGAGAAGCTAACTGAAGGTTGGAGAAGAAAAAGAGATATGCTTCTACAAGGGTGAAAGAGAAGGGATACGTTTGAGGATTTGTGCCCTATTTGATATGAATGGAGATCAAAGGCACTTGCTTAAAGGGAGATGGGGATGTCTGCAGGCTTAAATCGCTTAGGGAAGTATGTGAAATTTACATGCAAGATTCACTGCATATGCAGATCTAGAGGTAGTGCTGGGTGTGTAAGGGGGAAAGTCATTATGGCATAAGAGAGACGTAGCACCTGAAGGGATGTCAGCAACAGTACCAGCAAACTCCTGTGCTCTAGGGCAACACATGAGACATACATCTTGCACTCCTAGAGGTATGAATGAATCTGCACAGAGGCCGACAAGGAGGCTTGATGGCTGGAGGGAGGTAAAGTAAAAAAAAAACATTGGAGTAAGAATTTGATTGACTGCTTTATTTCAGAAAGTGAATCATAATTTCTTAACCTTTTTTGAATTTTTATAGGTCGAAGATTCAGAAACATGTTTCTATTTGTAGTAATCAGTTGTACTGAAAATAATGTTAGTTTATTTAGGAGAATAATTTAAAGATATTGTCTAATTTAGTCAAATAGGGCTACACAACTGTGTAGCAAACCATAGATGACTAAGCAAATGCACATTAATGTCATAAATTGCTATAGTGAAACACACATAACATTATAAACACCTCCGGTATATCCAAAAACAGGCTGAAATCATGAGCAATGAAATGTTGTACAAGGAAGATCTCTGGTTTTATCAGTATCAGAGCTATATACAAGAAACCTAGTACTCAGCAACCTAACTATGGGTGTGTGATGCACACATTAGAAAGCAAAGATAGGAAATCCAAATAAATAGATAAAGTAAAGCTATTGACAGATGACTGAAACAAGTAACTCTTGCATATGGTACACAGATGTGGCCATGTAAATCTGAACTGCATACATCATACTGAGTGCCAATGAGAAATGAGGTTTGGAACAGACCATTTTGTCCTGGGACATCTTCAAGTGAGGCTAGATACATAAGTTATCAGGAATTAAGAGAATAAGGGGAGCATAAGGTTAATTGGGATGGAGGGATGTTTTAGGAGGAATGAGGTAAGGGTAGGGTGGGGCTTAGATGATTTTGTCAAGTGTAACTGAGGTAGGAGTCACATTTTTGGAGTGAACTTGCTACAACAGGTTCTGTGCCCAAGACGACTTGTAGGTATTTGTGTGTTTAAGTAGGCCTTAGACTAGTGGCCTATGGGAGAGGTGAGTTATGTTCATTAACTGGTTTTGGTTAGCAGTAGTTATATCATTATAAGGCTTGGTAGCCGTAGTAAATATACATATTTTTTTTTTAGGATGGACAGATTCATGTGGGAACCCCTTTGTGATGACATCCTTCAGGCGTGCTACCTTTACTGGCAAAAGCATTTGTCATTGTCATCATAGTTGGGAGGAAAGGTAGTTGTGTTTAGTCTTAAGTTGTGGGCTGTAGGGTGAAGGTTTAGGTAAGGTGGCATTCCGAAAGGACATCCTTCAGAAGAGCCATGCTACTGCACCTCTGTTAACTTACTGACTTGCTACCTTTACTGGCAAAAACATTTGTTGTTGAGTTAATTCTGGCTTACTAAGTCTGTCAGAGGTATAATTTGTTTAAATTTCCAGCTCCATGGCAGGAGTGTGGGTTGCAGGATAGATTTTCTTGGTTGCTGTTTCACCATTATGGTTGCTGTCGATGGATCATTAGCTGTTAGTTTAGACATGTGCGGTAGTGTCAGAGGTCGGGTTAAGTTTCTGTTTTTTTCCTTTTTTTTTTTTTTTCTCCCCACTGTGCTGGCCATTCTGTGTACCTTGTGAGCATTTTCATGGGCTAGAGGTACTACGATGACAGTAGGGGTGGCGCTCATGCACTATCGATTTAGGGCTACAAAAAAAAAAATTTAAAAAGGTCAAGGAAGCTAGACATATATATACATATGGATAAATAACTCATAACGGACAATGATCGGTGAATGTCCATCCTCGAGCGAGGCTGGGATTGGATTATCAATTTAGGCTTAATGTGGTGAGCGCTGTTACTCACGATTGAGAGGGGATGCAGTTGCTCGTTAGTTGATGGCTGATGTCAGAAATTGGTTAAACCATACTGTAGAAGAGATGGTGAGTATGTATTTTGATAATTGGGGTTTTGTTTGTACTGAGCAAGGTGCACTTCTGAGATCTGTCCTGTTTTCCTCTTAGTTTACCTGCCCGTTCTGGCTGCTTTTGGGGTCTGGAGCATACATGAGTATAGTTGGCTACTAACACTGACTGTTGCTGTCATGGCCGCATTGTTGGGCCTGCGAGTAACACCTGCTTGATGCAGGTGTGGAGTGACTCCAATGAGTAATTGGGAAGGGTTCCTTTTGTCATACATTTGTTTTGTGGATTTCAGATCACTCTAAAAGGCTTATTCACACAACTGCTCCAGCTTATAAGAGCAATGTTTAAAGGTGGAGAGTGCAAATTTTTTTTTTCTTCTACTATATTGGTAAGTGGGCTAGGAGGCCCCATGCATATGGTTTTGCAACATGCATGCATGGTCCAGCATTAGATGCAAAGCAAAATTAAAAAGTAGGTGGGGTTAGCTCAAGGCCCCCTTTTTGCTGTGTGCGATGCTTTCGAGAGGCAGTGGTGCATAACTGTTATATTGCTTTTAGGAAAGTCTTCAAATAAGCTATGGTCTACTGGTGATAAAGGTGGCAGTGCTTCACATGCAGCTAGGAGAACTTGTGGAATATTTTATATTGTTCAGAACTGTCTGCTTTAATGAATAAGGTTTCAATCGGAGCTGAACAAAGCTCCATTTTACCTAGTCTGCCCTCTTTGCTGTGCTTCATTTAGCTTATCTATTTTCTATATCTGGTTTTGGGTCCCAAGCCTAAATAGGATTTGTAAGAAAGAAAAAAAAAAAAATATATATATATATATATATATATATATATATATATATATATATATATATACGCACGCAGACTTTTAACGTCATAACAGGGGGTGACTGCAAACTATGGGCAGTGTTGATTCAAACGTTTCTGTGTGTGGAAATGTCTAGACAGCTGCATCTTCATAATTTATTTGTGCACTTGTAGTATACCCTAATGTCTGGGGTGTCGATTTGTGGTTTGCTTATTATAAAGGCTGGCAAGAGGGGCTTCTTCAGGAATATAGTGGTGAGTCATTAAAGGTTGAAGTTGGAAAATAATGATAGACAATTAAGTTTCAGGCTTCTTACTCTTCAGAAAATTCATGATAATGCAAAACCAGTTATTCGGTCCACTTCTAAAGTTTGTAAAAGCAGTACATTTTAAATCGTCCCACTTTGGTTTTCCTTAGTTCTTGCAGCTGCCTCTATGCATGGGCGAAGTGTGATACTGCAGGTTGGGCAGTTTGGACAACTGAGTTAGGAGAAAGGGACAGTCACCTTCTACATGTCATCTATTGTGATCTGCCATTTACGGACTATGTACTTAACAGGTTGGGGGTATGGGCAGAACCCTTGAGTGTTAATTGTTCTTGCCCCCTTTGGTATGGCATTAAAGTGGTTTGAATAGGGAATCATAGTGGGGGGGGGGTCCTGTCATGTTCTTGTATGGATGTCTGGGGCTTGTAGGTCAAGAAGAGGGCAAACCTATCCATCAGTATGTTAAGGCAGTCTTCTTTCCAGTCAGGGACGTCACTGATTTGACTCAAATTTTAGCTCAGCCCCTCTTAATCCCTCTGAAAACTACTGACTTGGAGCGAAGGTGGTCTATAATACTTAATGAATAATGACAATAATTAAGAGTTATATAGACTTCTTTTACTTCAGAAATGGTATATTGCATCATATGCTCTGCTTCAGACAATGTCTCAAGTTAACAGCAATAATGTTTGGGTGAGAGGTTGGCATAATGGTTGTTTAGCTTACAGCCACAAGGTAGTGTTTGATTCTCACATGGGTAATGAGCTAGGCTTAAAATAGCCCATAAAGGCAGTTAGCTTAGTATGAACCTAAGAAAATATTGGAGGGCACAGTAGCTGTTCTCTCTAACATTACTCTCGAAGTTGGGGTTTCTTGGGTAGGAAGAAGGAGGGGCAGGCAGTTTCTGGGTGGTGGGGGATTGGCAGTTTTAGTGACTATATATTTCATTGACTATACCAGCATGCCTGGAGTCTTTGTGTGGTTGGGGAAGTTGGTAGCTTTTTCATAACAGTGAGTGCTGCTGCTATGTTCACACTTCTCATTCTCATCTGAAAACCATTGGAAGTCTGGTATTCTTATGGGGTTGGACGGCTGGTAATGGTATGGGATGTTATGTGAGGTAAGCCTCTTCTTTAACAGGGATGCTGTCACAGGTTCTGTGATCTGGCATTATGGCAGAGGTAGGGTTGGTTTAAATTTCTGTGGCCCTGACTGTTTCTCCTTCCATTGCCATGATATAGACTGTTGCCTCTATAATATGGAACAAATGGTTAAAAGGTGGAACCTTTACTAATTCATTTCTGAGGATTTACATTTGTCTTTCTCTTTGTAGATGATTGTGCTGTGATGGGTGTTTTCAGCTGTCACAGGGCTACACAGTGAGGTTGCAGATGGTGGAAGCAGGTTGTTGCAGTGGATGTCCTGGTTGCTAGAGTGGGGTGCAATGAGGTCACACATGAGGAGTGCAGAGGGAGCAATAGAAGTGCATTTCAAAGTTGGGGAAGTGTACAGCGGGCATCAGTCCGTAACTGGAAGTAAGTGAGCAAAAGGAGATGAAGGTTGTTGCAGTCGATGTCCCAATGAGACCACAGATGGGAGAATGCAGAGTGAGCAACAGTCAGTGGCCTGAAGAAAGTCACTTTGAAAGATGAGTTGGTTACACTGCCCTTATGGTTATTTTATGTTTTTCTTTCATGGATGTTGTTATCACCTGTGTCATCTTTTTGTTGAAATTTTTAATTATTGATTAACAATCATGTTTATGAATGTTTAATAAAGGTGCCCTGGATTCATGAAGCTTGCACCAGGTGCAAGCGTAGCGTAGGCAGAATAATGTCAAATATGTCCGCCAAGCGATTCAGGTACAATCCAATTCCACGTGCACTACCGGCATACGCCAGAACTGCGCAGCCCTCGGCTTAGGTATGCTAATCACCCCATGTGCAGTGCTGCACCATGCAAATGAAGGTACATAGTGATTCATGAAGCAGTGCAGGCGTAGCGTAAGCCCACGGAAATGTTAACCAAAAAACATGGTTTACATTTTTCCAAACAGAACATCGGAGCTATGAAAGTGGACCAGACTCATGTATTACAAAGTTAACATATGCCAATGGCTAAATATACAGCCAATGGCATAAGAAAAGATGCACAACACCTAAAAAACAACATTTAATGTCATGTCCACAGTAACACAAAGTACAACCGCAGGGCATGTGTGCACAAATGGGAACACAAAGAAAATATATACAAATGTCATAAAATCGCAATGTAATACAAATCAGGATTTCACCATAATACTCAATGGTATGCATGGTACACCACAACCAAGCTGCAAGGGTTGCTAAGGGTCTGTGACAGTGTTTGGCATGGTAACTATGAATTAGTAGTCAATGCCATGCAAATGAGGCAGGTAATACTGAATCGTAAACATCCCGCCGGATTAAGGATGTACCATACGGCGCAGCACTACAACACCGAGGAGTGGCTCAGAGGTATACATGACATCAGCAGTGGGGTGTGCCACCATAGCTGTAAGCATATTGGAGCAATGCAAATCTGGCCTGGCCGTTCCTAAGCAAAGCAGCAGGACAGGGGTGGGTAGGTAGGTATAGCATCGTTTAGCACACACACACATGACCACCTGTAAATTGTAATGTATAGGTGGGCTACTGTGTGAATCCTACATAGGCAGCCCTCAACCATTGTACACACAACAGCTATTGGAACAAGGAATGTCAACACCTGAACAGTACATGCACCTATCAGCATATGTTAGTACTGTGTGTATAGGTTCCTAGGTACATCGGTAGGTACACGCCATACACCAATCGAGGCAAACAGTGTCTGCTGTCACCGCAACATCGAGTAACCAACTGTCGCTCAGTGGAGCAGAGGCAATCGCGGGATCACATGTGTGTAAGCACTGTTCTCCACACACTCTGCACGGATTCCCTGGTGGTTAATGAGGGGCTCCACATAATGCAATCATGGATGTCGTGTCAAGGCATGGGGTGTACCCATGACAGGTATCTGTCACCCCAGCATGCTCCACCTACGGTCGTTTGAAGGAGTAGCACATTATCATGTGTGGCTCACTGTGATATACATACCCAATGCTGGAGCACATCCATTAAACATTACATGGACATACCATTAATAGGACTCATCCATATGTAAACTAACTGAGTTACCCATGTGATTGCAGTATGGAGTAACAGCCATAGTATAGTCCATAAACAAAACGCCATAACTCGTGTACAAATCCCAGATGCCCAAGTGGTAAATGCAGTGACCGTCGTGCATGTTCCCGGTCCCACGTCCTGCAAGGGATATAACGTAATCCTGAAGTCACGAATAATGCATGTCGGATGTAGGTCATCAGATCATGTTTAGCACATGTTAGCGGGAATATGCATTGCCCAGTGCTGGTAAGTGTCATTTAAATATGACTATACGGATATGTGTGAAACAGGGCTAAGCTTCTCTGAATATTTATTTTTTTATTTATTTAACATTTGTTGACCGGGAATGTCCGACTAGGTTCCATAGAGCCTGTTTTCAGCGGAGGCCCGGGGAGAAATGCTCCAGATGCATGTCTTTGGAATGTCGCGCAGATCACAGTCAATGATGTCCAGAACAGGTGAAACCAGCATTATTCACCCCTGTACTAATAGTGCCTGCTCTGAAGGGTAAAACAACCACTGCCAGGAGTAGAACATGCAATCATGTACACAGTCACCTAACACTATGGTAGCCAAGATGTACCTACAGCAGGTGTGTAATGTGACAGGTTCAAACACAAACATGTGGAGTTCAGGAAACAGTATACACCGGCAAGTACACAATGAAAGGTGTATTCTGCCTGTCACTCTCTCTGTCGGATATATATACATATATATATATATATATATATATATATATATATATATATATATAAAATACAGATAGAAAGGGTGATAGAGAGATATATGTTGATATATACGGATTCACCGATATCTGCAAATATATAGATAGGTCAACGACATGCACACAACCATGGAGGTACAAATAAATAGGATACCGCCAACTATGGAATGTGTCACATACCAACACGCATAACCACGAGGCTGAAAGACTAAAAGAACACAGTACTGGAACACTAGAACCGCGAGTAATATTATCACGATATGAAGGGACATTTAGTTATCGCTGCCAGTGTTGCGGTTCACGTAGGTACTGTGTTCAACTGTGTTTGTGATTGCCGTAGTCTGTGTATGTGTGTGTTGAGGGTGCCATGTGTGTTTCCATGTGACTGTAATGTGTGGGTGTGTGTCTGCATTGTGTGTCTGTTAGTGCCAACTCGGAGGTAGATCATTACGGTAGGTGTGGTTATAGCTAGCCATAGGCATACGGTTACCATCTGTCCCACATTAGGAGGGACAGCCCCTCCCTCAGCAGTTGTGCCCTGACATAAAACATTAAAAAGGGCAAATGTCCGAGATTGTAAGACATTATTATGTCCCATATATTATGTAATAGTTGCATTAAATAGTTATGCCTGTATGTAAGAAACGTAAATGTTACATGCAATATGATAAGTAGCCAAAGTCCTACAGCAATAAGTATGTATTCAGGATAAAAGTATGTGCTATCCTGTGTACTGACCATGGGTATGTGTCGGCCTGTAAACGCCGATGTGTGTCCCGCAAGTGTCCCACAATGGCCATTTGAAAAGGTGGCAACCCATGCCAAAGAGGTTCAGTTACCAACACAACTGCAATGAGTGCAAATATCTGGGACAGAAATACACGGGACAGCTGTCATTTAATAACATTCCTTTACATATCGCTGTATTTCTGGGGGTATGTAAGTATCAACCTCACCTGCATGCTATATAGAAACCAATTAACAATGGCCCAATGTATATGCCCATAACAAAAGTCTACTAACTGGTAGGTCTTTAATTAGGGAAGGAGCCCACACACATATATGGAATATGTTGAAATGCAAGCCCCACAAACCTGTATATGCTACGTACACCCACCTACATCCCCCACACACGAAACTATAGCAATACAGACTGTAATTACAGCACAAACATCCAGTCACTCAATTACATCTGCAGAAGCGTTAACATACCTTGTGAGAGACACATTTTTAAAAGCGCCATGTGAAATCGTAGCCGTTGTATAATGGAAAAGACGGCGATGTTACAGGTTTTGTTTGCAATAGTCCCTTATCAGACGGTTGGGATGACAGGTACACTCACATGTAGAACCACATACTCTAGCCATCACACACAATCCACGGGGGACATGAATCCAAAATATCCATGTCTCTACATATAGCAGTTGCAATTACACACAACAAAACACAATACAGGCCGTCTCCTCGAAGGTAGGGCAAATGGGCAACGCCCAAGAGGAGAATTCAATTATACCCCACTGTTGCTGCGTAATTGGTGAATGGAGTAGCTGCACAGCTGATGTGCAAGTAAAAATTCACTCAGGAACACCAATTGGTGGCAGGAAACCACATGTTACAGGTATTGACGTATATAAGGATGACTTGCCAGACATTCATACCGTATGCTCATACCATAGAACTGTTTAAACAGTGTAAGAGAGATAGTTACGAAAGTTCGGAACGATAACAAGGTATGTAGAACACTCAGTATGTTAGTGTATGTATAGCCTGTTTTGTATTAATTAAAAGTGTCCGCAATGCATAAAGTGGGAAAAGGTATTATGTAGTGATGTCTTGCTGAGCATAGTAACGCTTGTAGAAATTGTGTGTCCTGCAGTGGGCCACAAGGTAAACATCACAGACACCACAAGGGATGCTATATGAAGGCTTTAAACAGAACAATTCCATACCACCCGCCGTCAGTGGTAGGGTATGTCCAACAAGTACGTGCCATAGCAGGGGATAGTATATGTTGATATACTGTCACAGTAGTATATGTGTATGGGCATATAACGGCAATGACATGTCTAAGGTGGTCCCGCTGTGCAAGTATGCTTTGCATTATAGGATAATATGTAAAATATGTGTAATGTACAGTATTGTAGGTAGATATGTCAGATATTCTACACAGCATAACAGGCATATCATGCATACCAAAGGTATCATCTATTGGCATGTACAATATACAATAACAGGATACATATGGCTTGTAGTCACGGGACACTGTAACAGCATGATAGCTAATTGAAATGGAAGAGCCACTCAATTAACCATGCACAAAGGACATGTAATAGCTTCACAGGTTCATAGTGGGGTACTATGCAGTCTGGCAAGTCTATGTGTAAGCCCAACTACAGTGTTTACACCAGCGGCACCTCTCTAGGGTAGTGTCCTATCTGTGAACAGCAGAGCCATGTGTTACCTGCACGTCTGCACAATACAGCCATTGCAGTGATTCCTGGTGTACATGTGTTTCTCCCATCCACCAAGTGAGGTATCACATGAACAGTGCTACTGAGTGTCCCTGCATGATGTATATAGGAATCATGTTCCAAAGCATGGTGAGTGTCTGGTTTGGGAATGTAACCCTCAAGCACATCCCACTCATCATTGCGTGTGTGCACATATCCATGAGCATGTTGCTCACAGTGGCTTTTGCTTATGTCGCTTATGTGGAGTATATCCATGAATATTGTTGTGGACATGGGCCCTGTCTGTTTAGCAGAGGTCACCCCTGAGTATGCAAATGTGTACAGTCGTGGTGTCCGTAGTTCTGCCGCATACGTCAACCTTCGGAGCTCAATAATCCTCATGGTGTGTTATTGTTGTGGTATGTAAAGCCGTAGCTGTTCTGTAAGGTACACCCTAAACGGGGTGTTGTACCCTTGAATGTGTGTATACGTCAGGAGTTCAGAGGTACAATGGGTGCCTATGTTCCAGCTACAAACCCAGTACAGATAAGGGTGGCCACGTAGAAGGATATCCATGCCACAGTGGCAATATGGTTATCAAAGGAGTGGGTGCTACATACGTGTGTACTACGATCACATACAATGTGACATGTATGTAGGGGACTACCACCTATGTGATAGTCAGTGGGTAATTGGTGTAATGCAAAGGGGATGTTCATGCACCTTGGTCATGCAGCTTGAGGCCATGATATTGATATCAGGTATCCGTCACAGTAACACCCTTATGGAGGGAGTCAGTATCAGCTGGTGGATCAATCATGGCACTTTGCATGCAGTTGCCTGGAAAGCTAGTCAGGGAAAGTCCCTCTGTGCTAGCCTGTACCTCAGGGAAGCATATACCGAACATGAGGGGCCCTATGACTGAGGACTGTGGTACGCAAAGTGTAACTGAAATACAGTAGGTACTATGGTATGCTACCCTCATTGTGTGGGTCCTGTCCGTGAGCCACTTTGCATAACATCCTGAGACATAGGGGTCGATGTGCAGGTGGATGTGTATGTTGTCAATACCAGAATGGAGAACGGTGCTGCAAGGCAATGAGAGGACAATGTAGGCTGTGTGGACCCCCTTACCGTCATCAACTAGCCTAGTAACTGTATCAAAGGAGTCCACCAGGTGTAGGAGCCATGCTCTGGCCCTAACAAGTCCAACCTGGGAGGCATCAAAGGACTGGAGCCCACCAATGTCTCCGTGAATCACTTTCATGATGATGTGCCCCATAGCTTTGCAGAACAGTCCAGTCAGGCGTACAGGACAAGAGTCCCTCTCGTTCATTGTGGCACCACCTGCGTGGAGTGTGATAACTGTTGCTGTGTGCCATTCAGGGGCCACAATGTCTGATACAAGGCTATTACTGAATCTGGTGGCCAAGTGGGGAGACATGTCGTTCAGAGGTTTGTGTAAACCACAGCTTGGGATGTTGGACGGTCACATGGAGTCAGTGTTCCAGGTCTTAGAGAGTGCAGGTTAGTACTGTGTAGTTTTGACCGCAGGGACACAGCAATGTTCCTGCATGGATTGTGGCCCTGTAGGGAGTGAGACGGTGTAATGTTAGCATTGAACCCATCTGCCAGCATGTTGCCAACATCACTCGGTTCTGTAATGTTTCTGAGTAACTGTTGTATGTCAGAGCAGATGTGGGCATTGCCATTGACTACTGACATACCTCCATAATGCCTTGTGGTACACCCTGGAATGTGTTGCAGTAATGTTTATGTAGCTAGGTTCGGAGTATGTGATGAGGGATCCCGTAGCCCTACTGTGGCTGACCGGTGAGCTTCCCCACCCATGGAATTGTACTCCACTTTGCAACAGACTCCACCTTTTTTTGTAAATTATGTCCATGGAACTGGACCCCCAGAGTGGCGTCCATTATCTGGTGGGTACCATTATGGCTCTGTTTGGAATAGCATGATCCATGCAGTCGTGTAAGTTCTAATGAAGTGCACTGGGGTATGATTCAACATTTGTATGTGCATTGTCCATCTGCACGGGTGTCATGACATTAACTACTGCTGTCATAAGATGTCTGTAGTAGGCATTGTAGTACTCTTGTACTGTGTATGCCATGAAGAGTGTGGTGCCGGGATGTGGATAACAAGGGTGATTAGCATATGTTCGGAATCCACCAATGAGGGGATAACCCCAGGTGTGGAACACCAGTCACATGTTGGTAGCGTCCATGTCTAGGATATTGTTGATCTTGGAGGTGGTGTGTATGGGTTGATCCAGCCGAGTGGAGGTTATGAATCCCGGACAGCATTGGCCTAATGTGTTGGTACATGAGTGGTTATCCCAGTTAAGTGTGGGGTAGTGTCAGTCTCACATCAATAGTACCTGTCTGAACCCTAATGTCCAGTACACCAAGAAATGAGGTCTGGTAACCGTGGGGTATTTTGTTGAATCCGTAGCATGTTACAATGTGTATAGCAGTTCTGGCCACAATTAGTTGCACGTAGAGCACCTCTGATGCATTGTGCTAAGTAATTAGCCAGGATGTGTGTACAACATAGTGGAATATGGGAACACCTCAGCCGTGGGTGTTCCGGTCGAGGTTACATGACTGAAAGGTGTGGTCTGTGTATAACCTGTCATTGCAGGTGTGCTCTGCAGAGCCTAGAGGCAGGTCCCAGTCACTGCAGAGATATTGAAGTGGTCCATTATAAGGAGTGCCTTACCTGCGTACGTCAGAGATGAAGATGTCAAGCATTGAGTCACATGACCCCACATTTTGCTTGCCTGTTCCCGTTCTGGTGGTGAATGTTATTGGAAACTTTGCAAGACAGGCAGTATAGGAGCAGCAAGTGCCTTACATGTTATCTGTACTCCCAGGGCTGACAGGTGCAGGTCATCTGTGCCAAAGCATTGTGTTTCGTTAACCATGTCAGTCAAAGCGGACAGATACCGGATGCCTGTGGAATGACAGCAGAAGCATAGGCAACTGTTGAAGTGAAACAGTCAGTCATTGTACACTGGTATCAAGTCCGGATGAATGCATAATGCTCCCCAGGACTTGGCCCATACCTTCAGGGCTACAAGACCAGTGAGCTATTGCATGTCCCTGCACATGTAGTCTGTGAAGTTGCATCTCAGGGAAGTCACACTAACATGGAGAATGACAGTCAAATTGTACCTGGTGAGGTGTGGCATGGGTGCATAGGTTATGTTGCAGAACCAGTTATCCGACAGCTAGATGTAAGCGACTATCGCCTTGTGTAGCCTGCTGAGTGGGACATCAGTGTGATGGTGGAGATCTTGTGAGACTATGTGATGAGTGTGGTGTGTTGCAAATGTTACACGTCCCGACATGACTGTCAGGTTCAGTCAGGGTTGGTGACAGCATTACCCCCAGCATGGCTGCATATGTGCATCTCCCACAGGCTGTAGTGTTGTATCTTGGGAGGTGAGCATTGACTGTGTGCATGAGACAATTGCTCTATTGCCATATGTATGCCATATTCATCATATAGACAGGCAATAGCACTGGTACGTACAGTTGGATATGCCTGTATATTCAACCATGTCTCACAAGATATGTGAGTTATGTGTGTACAACAGCTGTTGTACTGTATACAAGCTGGAAATGTAAGGACAGACATTGTACTTGTGAGAAATTGTTTGGAATGGGTGCTATATTAATTAGTAGCTCATGAAGTGCTCACAAGTTCTGAACAAGTGCTGAGCATGAAAATGCAATACAGATAGGGTGTTGGATAGTATCAACCCACAAGTGGTGATGACAGTCATAATTGGAGGCACCGCACTCTTACCCTGCTGAGTACGGTCTGCAAGTCCATGAACCATTATCAACGTAGATGCTAGCAGTACAGATGTAGATGACAGTACAGATGTTTGACTACATGTACCTTCGTATGTCACAGGAGTGTTCTACCAGTGGCCTGTTGAAAGAATCAACACTACAAAAGGTGTCAGAGTGATGTGCATATCACTCCAGTGGCAGCTACAGTAAAACAGGGTTAATGTGTTGTACTCCCCCCTCATTGTAGCCCATACCACACAGACAAATGTGAGGCATCTGTGTATGTAAGGATTTGAATGGCCATGACCTATGAGCAATAGCTGTCTCAGTGTTGTGAACAACATACAGAATGGGCTTTGTGGGTGAGGTGTGTGACATATGTGCACATTCTGACAGATGATATCAGCATTGTTACCACTAGGTGAATATCCCTGTACCCATTAACTACCACCTAGGCTGCGGTCAACATTATGGACACTGTGTAAGGGATGGTGCTGTGCAGTTCACCTGCCTGAGTTGGTGATGTCTCCAGGCCTCTTAGGTAGTCATACGAGGCACCCATGTCATGACAGGGTGCCATCCATGAGCATGGAGATCATTGGACAGGCATACTCAGCACTCGGGTGACCAATATTGTATCACATATCACCTTTTAGGGGCATTGGCCATGCGTGGATGGGTGATACCAGCCTTCACAATCCTCACCTCCACTATGCAGCATGCTGGATACGTTGCATAAAGACATGTGCTACACTATGATGTTGGACATGATACACGTACATATCCTGATCTGAAAGACATACGTCATGGACAGCCACCATCCTACTACTAGGATCGCCTCATGCTGGACAGATCCCTGTGCCATACATGTGACATACTCCCACCACACCATGCAACCCTGTCCATCAAAGCTGCACATGTCATCTCTGTCATACATGGTGTGATGACCGCATGGTAGATGTATTATCAACTATCTGGATCAGTAATGTGGCACTGATGCACCTCGCGGTGGCAAAATGGCTGTCGGATACAGCTAGGAAACCTTGCCTGTACATGCTATAGTTGATAACCATCCCTGCGAATGACGTCTGACTAGCCATTGTCCCATGTCTATCACATGTGCAACACAGGCATTCCGTGGCAGGATGTTGAACTGCTGTACAGTGCCGTGTAGATGTATATGGCAAAACACATGCATGTAAAGGTTTCCATGTGTATGTGTGCATTGTCACTGCTCAAGTCCATTAAGGCAGTGTATGTGTTGATATGTGACATATACACAGCATCAAGGTCAACAGCATTACTGTGGACACATCCAGGCATGTGCTGATAGGTAAGAACACCAGTGCAGACAAACAGACATGCCCACATCAAGACAGCATTCACATGGAGTATGAACAATGTAATGAGGTGACACACATATATGGTGATGATATCCAATGCATAATGGGTGTTACATGTGTGTGACACAAACATGTCATTCGTGTCAGTGTCATGATCATTTGCAAAGATAACTGTGCAGATGTACTAGATTTACTACAAATGTATGTGCAGCAGTATCTCTGTACATCTCTGTGATACTGTGACCTGTCACCATCATTGTGTCTTACAGATAATGCCTCGTTCACGCCTGCCACTGTACAGCCTCCAGGAGGATGATGTCTTCATCCCGTACCTCCATGAGAACTACGAGGTGTTGTTCAGCCATGTGCCATAGCATGCCCTGCAGCGTGACGATCTGTAGCAGGATCTTCGCAGGAGGGTTAATGATGTGGGTGGCCATAACCGCACCTACCAGCAGGTGCACAGACACTGCATGGACTTGATACGACATGCGAAACAGCGTGCCACTGCAATCGCCAGGGAACAAGGTGGAACAGGTGGTGGGCCACCAACCCATCCCCCACTCACACACACCGAGGAGCTACTGGCCAGTCTGGGGACACCCTCAGAACAGTATCCACAAACACTAGCTGCCATCGTGGAGGTGGGTGCCTCCCAACCAATGAGCCTGGACTTGCCTGGTAAGTCAGTACTGTACATATGACTATTATATCCCATTTAGTTGCATGTGTCAGTGTACATTATGTAATATAACATCATATGCAAGTTATGTTTACACACATGCTGCATACTGCAGTATGCTACCCTGTGTATGCACACATGTGCATACTATATGCTATTGTAAAGGTGAATGTGTTAACATGCACAGTGCACCCTGTGGCTGTCATACAGTCATGGATAATTTTCAAACTGCTGTGTCACCCCTATACAGTTACCTCTGGCGTGCCGCACAGACATCAGTCCATTGCAGGTGAGACTGTCATCAGTATCAGGCATGGTAAAGAATAGATCTATTTGCCATGTGGCCAGTTAACACTTGTATACTTGATGTTTGGTCCAGTCACGATATACAGGTCCCATCTCCCATCATTCACACTGGCTACCCATGTGCAATATATACAAATGAAATGATACGCCGACATGAAACCACAGTATCTGTCATTGCTACATGTGTGGACAGCTTTGCATACAACGGTGGAGGTGTTGTACAATGTAAGCATATGTACTATACATTGGAACAACACATGTGTGGTACGCAAACAGTACCACACAGTGAGCTGGGATATGGGCAGCCCACAGGAGTCACCATTGTGTTATATGCCCCTGCAATGGGTGCACACATTGTGATGTGCCATCTGACATGTCCCAGACACATAGTGTTCTGGCTGCAATATTGTCACACTATCCCACAACACATACCCCACATACCAAACATACAGCCCGTTGTCTGCATAGCCCTGTGGATGGTGACATATCTGACATCTATGGGTGTATGTCATATGGGACAACACAGACATGTGAGATAGATGGCCATCACAAACATTTGGCCAACACACATTCACACATGGCCATGGGGGATGGCCAGAGACATGTAGCCACACAGTAGATGTGATGTGTATACACCCTGTTGCACATTGTCCACACATGGTCCAATTATAGCCTTAATTGACTGATTATACAGTTGATGTGGTACACTGGACATCCTAAAAGCCTGTGCACAGCTAGTGGAGGTGTCACTTAAGTCTACCATATAAGATGTGTTGAACATCACGACTGTGTCATAGCATGACAGTAGTCACATGTACAGCTTCTACATATGTCCATGTATATATGTATACAAATAATATATATGATATATGTAGATGTAGAGGTGGACATAGATGTGAACATATGTCTGGGGACATCAGCACTATTGAATGTTTGTGCCAGATGATCTGTACGTGATAACCTGGGATCTATGTATATCTGCCATGGCGTGGTGTTAATACACATCGTCTGTGGTGTGCAGGGCCACGGGTTGTAGTCGTGTAGACACCGGTTATTTTGTTGCTGGTAAGACCATGGGACATAGAATATGGTGATGGTAAGGCACCTGTTGCCAGTTGTGTATGGATCTGAGCAACACTGAGCAGTGGTTAATATGTTGGAGGTTTGGTATGGGTCATATAACTATTCATTAGAAGACTATACTATGCAGATGAGGCTGACTATGGTGTATCACATTTATCACCAGGGTGTGCTGCTGGTCCCTGGAGTGTATGTGTGTAGTCAGCCGGGTGCAGATCTCGAATATAGTTGACAGCATGGGAGGGGGGGGGGTCAGGCATACTGTACGTACATTGCAGAACACCTAAGCTAGGGGTGTGTCTATACCTGCCTGGTGACGTTGGGAAGGATGACAGCAGTGGTGGGGTAGTCAGGGTGTACAGGCTGCACAAACAGGTGTTGATCAGCACAATCAGCAGATGACATGGCCAGCCAGCACATGAACAGTACGTGAATGCGAGCAAGCAGCACACACACAGGTTTCATCCACACTTTACACCACCGGTGTATACCTGCAGGGACATTTCACGACACAGTCCAACCAAATGACACGGGCTGCAGCAGGCAACATATACCAACATGTGCAGGAGGCTGGGGCAGTGAGGATGTGTATGTTGCCGAACAACCCTTACTGGGGTGACATAAGACTTTATAGACCAAGGGTGACTTACCAGGGGCTACATGGGGTGGGGATGTTGGAGCACTATGGGGTGGACAGAGACTTCCTACAGCAGCTTGTTGACCTGTACTTGACTCATCAAACAGGCCGTTGGAAATGCATCACAGTGAATACCATGGGATGTGTTGGCCCAGGTGTACTAGCCACAGGTACTTCACACAGCACAACTGGGGATATCATGGGTATCTCACAGGCATCTGCATCCAGAGTATTGCACCAGTTTACAGATGCCATGTCAACACATGCTAGTGAGCACGTACATGTCCTCAACACACGTGATTAGTGGACCAGCAATATGCATCTGTTCAACCACATGGATGACTACCCTGGTGTACTGGGTGCTATAGCCTGCACACGTAGCACCACCCGGGGAGCAGGGTAGGGCCTACAGCCAGTGCAGGGGCATACCCTCCAACAGCTAGGCCATATGCGATGGCCAGGGCATGAGATTGAATGTGTGTACTGTCTACCCTGGAAGCTATGATGTGTCCGATATATGGCTGCTGACACAGCTGTAGCACACCAATGCCTATATGGACATCCCCTACAGTCTCCTAGTGGAGGATGCTAGGTAAACACTGGTGTAGTGGCTGATAACACCCATCAGCAATGCACACACACCTGAACACTCACACCATACTGAGGCAGATGCACAGGCAAGACATATACTTGTGCATGTGTTTGGGATGCTCGGTTCACAGTTCTGGTATCCAGACACATCCGTTGGAGCTCTGCAGTATTCACAAGCTACATGCATACAAGTTGTTATGGTATTTGCTATGCTACACAATGATATCCTGCAGTAACAGTTGCAGCAGGAACAGCATGGGGCAGGGTCACACAGCCCAACACCACTGCCAAGGCCTGTACAGGCACAGTGTGACTTGGTGAAGGAACTACCTGTGTAGGGCACAGTCGGCAAAAGCCCATACACAGTATGACCTGCCCTTGGCAAAGAGGCAACACAAGGCATATGCACTGACACAGTAGGTACCCATGGATTTCCCCTCTCTGACCCGCACACAGTACAATGGATGCCAAACATGACAGTACCTGTGCTTAGCCATGTATGGGAGGTGCACTGTGTGCATCCGACATAGGCAGCACTCCAGCACCGTCCTCAAGTCCGGAACACACCCAGGGTATGTCTATTGACCTAACAAGTGGCAGTTGTATTAGAATGTGTACTTACCCATTGCTATGGTATGTATGTGAGCATACAAGTGACTGTGGTGGCCAAATGTTAGGGTTGCAGACAGTACACATCCATAGTGGCACCATGACCTCTGTAGCACATACAGGGGTCACAATGGTAGCCTGTAGTACAAAGGGTGTCCTAACCCACTGCAGATTATGGGCTGACCATCATGTGTGTCCCTACAGCCCACACACATTCCATGCAGCTGGACAGATGTGGACCAATACAGGCAAATGATATACGATGGCCTATGGATATGCCCAATGACTGACCCCAACCCCCTATGACACACACAGACGACAGCAGGCCAGGCAGTTTGATGTAGGTTGTGTAAGCTAGGATGTCCAACACCACTGTGCTGGTAAGTAAAGCTTGGAACTGACGTTCCGCGGCATCCCTCCAACCAGCAATTTAGGTAGGTCCACACACTGACATGGAGTACCCGCCAGACCAGTACAGTAGCGGCAGATGTGTACAACTGTTGGCTGTGCCCCCCATCACACCTACACATGTGAGAGTCATGTGCACCACCCACGGTGCTGTGTAGGACTGTGGTTGTGGTTGCATGTCCGCCCACGCTATGCAGACATGTAGCAACTGTCAATGCCACAGAACCATTAGCTAACCTGCAGACACAGCATGACACCTGTCTGTGTAGAAAGGAGGGGGTCAGCAACACAGTACTAACTATCTGGACATGTGACAAATGCAATACAGTTGACCATACTTTGCATGCTCACACACATGATGGTATGACGGTATTGTCGGTTGACAACATGCATAACAGTCATACTGGGCATGCTCACACACTGAAACACAGGACGGCCAGGCATGCACACACCAGTGGTCTGGACATATCTGCCAGTACATTGCTATACTGTTGGATGTCTACGCTGTATGGTGTTTGCGGTCTATTGTCTGTACATATGCCATGGTCTATTGTTAATTCACATGTGCTATGTGCGCAGGGTACTTCTACCATCACGTGTATAGGGCAGTTCTTTGTTTGCAGACAGGCTGACACCTTTGGATACCAACCGGGTAAGGCACAGTCCAGCAGGTGGGAGCTGTTGTGTGTGGCTTTGCACAGTGTTAAGCACTGCTGACCTCTGGTCCCAGCACCTTATACACGTTTAGACTCCACATTTCTTTGACAGTGCACTACTGGCATACTGGTAGACAAACACGCCTTCAGCCACTCACTCTCCGACATTTCCGCTTACATTTGTCACTCACGCTGGGTATGTGCGATCCCTTGTGATGCATATTACATCGGACTACATGACTACAGTATTGGGTATGTGTAACCATTTTGCGACGGCAGCTGTTCGACTGTATGGACTCGGTGGCCTGTCCAGTGACGTAATCATATTATATGCGTGTTCCTCATATGATCAGCTCCCATCTGCCTGATACATGGGAACCGATACTCTGCAATGCTGACATGTGACTTGAGTTTGTTAACGCAGCTGTCTGCCGAGTCATGCTACCGCATACCTACTGCACGTTGACCACGTTTCAGATTGCACGACGGGAGACTGTAGGAGTGACATTTTTCCCACTTTGCATGGGACAGTCCCTCATCACACATATCACATGTGACAATACCAGAACTGTCCACCAATCAGGGACACATTTCTGCAGAATCAGGGACAGGTCAAGAAAAACAGGGACCCTTTTACAAAAGTAGTGCTATTAACTTGACACATTGACAGAATCAGAGCATATGACTTAATACACATATTCTGAAGTAACAGTTGTTTATAACTCTTACTTATTGTCATTAGTCAGTAAGTGTAATTCACCACCTTTCCTTCAACAGCCACTAATTTTTTGCGGGATTAAGAAGGACACAGTTAGACTTTCAGTCAAACTCAGGGACGTACCTGACATTCAGGGACAGTTAAGTGGTATGGACAATACTCTAGCCATTGCAACTGTCCTGATTAGGGGACCTTCTCATGTTGTAGGTGTCTGTAATGGTTGCTTGTTACAGGTCTTGTATACCTGACACGTCAATATGTCATATGTAGTAGCATAAGCAACTATACTGCTGCTAGACTATGCTTTGATTTGTTTCGATATGTATATTTCTGTACTATACGTGGCTGTAGGTATGTTCTGCCCTGGTACATCTGACAGTTCTACAGAGCAGGTTCCACTTTGGCCATTCAGACTGGTGGCGGCCTTATAGACCCTATATGTAGAGCTATCACATGTGTCAAGGCAACACATACCCACAGCATACCTCTCAACTGTCCCTGATTTTCAGGGAAGTCCCTGATTTTGACTCAAATTTTAACTCTGTCTCTCTTAATCCCTCCTAAAACTAGTGACTTTTGGAGGAAAGTTGGTGAATTACACTAAATGAATAATGACAATAATTAAGAGTTACAAACTTCTTTTACTTCAGAAAATATGTATTAATTCATATGCTCTGATTCTGTCAATGTTTCCAGTTAATAGCACTAATATTTTAAAAGTGTCCCTGATTGTCCTTGAGTTTTTCTTGACTTGTCCCTGATTCTATTGAGATTTGTTCCCAGTTGGTTGAGAGGTCTGACCCACAGCCAGTAGTAAATGGACGACTTCTACGGTTTACATGCGTTAAGGTTATTCATGTAGCATTATCATTGATAATACTGTTTCCTATTATATGTAGCTGTTACTGATACAACAAATTGATGTCTGACACCACTACACACACTATATAGCCTCCATTCCCGAACTCACAGGCCATGTGCCATAACTGTCATTTTGCAAGACATAACTGCCCAGACAGGTGTGTCCCTCGCAGGCGTACGGGTGTTGAACCTCTTCTATTATGCTATCATCTACCTGAGGTAGTCAGCAACTTATGCACTTTCCGTCAATAGCAGAACTCACATACCAGTGGGTGTGAATGAACGCTGTATCAGGAACAATGCATAACACCCTGCGAGACATATTTAGATGATTGGTTCTATTAACCAGACACATTCACAGTCACAGAGCATATGTATTCATTCATGTTTGTCGAGGTACATGCCGCTTATGACTCATACATGTTGTCATCTGTCATTACCTGTATTCTGCCACCTGTTCACCTAATATCAATAGTTCTGGCAGTGTTTAGTTGGACTTTGTTACATTCTGATACATAACTATGGACGTCCATGCTAATCGGGTACATGGCACTGTGTAGGTCTCTATGTATTCTCCGATGGTTTACAAACTATCCGGTAGATGTGCTCTTCAGGTTTGGGAGGTGTAGACGTATGCTATGCCCACATAGGAATATTAATGACTTCCACTGGGCGGGCCTACTACATCTCTGCCAATCATCACCTGCATACTTAAGTCCATTAATGCATACCCATGGTCCACCTACCTGGCACCCCTCTACAGCAGTCATGACAAATACTTACTGCGAGCGCAGCTGGGGTATGAGCACACCCCTACACATTGCCCACTCTCCCTATCTCGGGACACATGTCGTACGTTTTGTCAACCCATGTATTATCACACTTGCACAACCTACTGTTCCATGTACACCTACATCCTGCTCATATTAATGTCAGCAGATTCTCAGGAACCCTGAATTTTTGGGGTCCCGCAAGGGACACCATTATCCATGTTTAAAGTATAGACCTTGCAGAACTCTCCCACTGGTCCTTTCCTACCGGTGTTTTGGACAGCGGCAGTGTATTGATCTGTATTGCCTGTCTGTATGTCTGTCTGGCCTAGCTGGGCGATGTGGGGGGTACAACATTTCTTTATTGGTCTCTCCAGTCACATATGCCCAGGCTGTAACTATGTTACCCCTAATTGCTGTGAAGTAACCTATTTATGTACATGTGTATATCTACACTGACATATATAGTTTGTTTTGTTTGTATGTGTATATATATCACTACCTGTTGTTTGTGTGTGTGTATATATATATATATATATATATATATATATATATATATATATATATATATATATATATATATCCATAGTATATCCTTGTGTGTGTGTGTGTATATATATATATATATATATATATATATATATATATATATATATATATATTTATTTATATATATGTATATGTATATATGTATATATATATATATATATATATATATATATATGTATATATATATATATATATATATATATATATATATATATATATATATATATCCGTATGGATATATATGTGTATGTAAATTAATATAGCTATATGTATATATACATTTTTATCTATATATACATCTGTGTGTCTGTTAACCTATACATTTCCTGGACATGGACACTTACACATGCGTATTGGTTTTATCCCTGCTTCAACAGCATACTATTGCCTTAGTCATTCTGACACCGACACTTCACTCCGGTGAACTTGTGCTCAGTATATTGCTTATTATGCAGCGGACAGATGTCGCACGTTTTGCATGTCTGGGGTGCTGCTGCTAACTGGGATGTGATAGTGTCATTCAACCTATTACTCTTATGCGCAGCCTATTTTTCCTGCTACTGTGTTTGTTTCTGTGCACATTCATATTATTACTGTTGATAGGATGTGTGTTTGTGTTACTGTGACTGTACGTCAACAAATTGTTGTCTTCATGTAGTTGTGTCTTTCTGCTTTTCCCGGTTTGGGGTTGTCACAGCAAAACTCTGTTCTGCTCATGGGTGGCATATAGGTTTTATGTGCCGGGCTGCCAGACCTGATGCACAACGTCCGACAACGATACGCCCATTCTCGCATGTCTCCACGCAAACAACACTCTATCTGGGAATTGCACCTACATACTAGCTGACCTCCACGGGCCACTCCATTGCACCTGGTACAACATACCCTATCACTCCTGTGTCCATACTCGCATATCCATAGTTTCTCCTGCACACCCGTGTTGAGTTTCCCCTGCATGACAGCCATTATACACCTGATATCGCAGACATGACACACCTTTACATATTTCCCTCTCATGAGTGTTGGGGCCCTACACACATTTTGTACCGCCTCGTGTATTCACAGGCTCACCATCCATTCATATTTGCACATACGTGCCTTTTCTGGTGTTATGGATTAAGAACGATTTGCGGGTTACAAGTGTAGGTGGTCGCAACATGTCCTACATTCCGTCTGTTTACAATGTTGACGTAGCACTTCAACGATGTTATGGCCACTGGTATAGCCCTGCCTCTGGTGTGGAGAGCGGTGCTCTACTCACACTTGTGCAGCTTTATGTGACATATGCTGCAAGCACTTCTGGGAAAACTGCAGTACTACAATTAGGACATTCCCTGTTTCCTACTGCTCTGGACCCGTGCTGCAAGTCTACTCACTCCAAGTATATTCATAACTCCTATGCTTATAGTCCTTGCACATACGCGTGTTTGAATGTCAGGGTGTTCATGTGCTGGTCTAGGTTTAGGCTTGGCCGACTGGTGACTAGCACTGCCCTGGTGCTGTTCAAAGATCAGATGTAGCACATGGACAGAGTTAGTCCAGAGTTTACCATTCTACCTGTGTTTACAGACGCAGGTGTTGGGCACCTCTGACCACATTATTGGATCGGCACTACATAATTTAGGGCGGGAAGTGGTTCCACTACATAATGCAGGTTGGGGGGGGGGGGTTTCCACGTGTTGCCCTTCCCATTTGACTATTTCATTCATTTATACATACAATGAATATTATTCTGGACATCTGTTATAAATTCACTACAGGTATGCAATAGTCCTGTCAACAGATGTGACAGTTGGTTGGTGTACTTCTGTGTATGGACCTCTCTGATACTCGGGGACTCATGTCTACAGTGACAAGGACAAGGCTATGACAACTCAGGGACAATCACAGACACTTCTACCATATTAGTACTATTAACTTGGAACGTGTTGACATATTTGTAATACTACTAATTTTCTGCAGTTAAATGCATCTATTAATCTTCATTGTTGTAAGTAGGCATTCTCATTCAACTCCTTTCCCCCAAATGTCACTGGTTTTGTGAGTTTTTAAGGGTCTGGCCAGTTATTGTGCGAATGCTCTGACCATTGGTATCGTTGACATTGTCATATGTACAGGTTGGGATGTATTGTGGGGACTAGGGTTGGCACCTTTTCAAATGGCCAGGATGGGACATTTTCGGAACACACATCAGATTTTACAAGCCAACACATACCCACGATCAGTACAATGGATAGAACTTTACTTATTTGCCTACATAAAAGCCTATTGTTGTAGCGGTTTAGTTGCTTATTCTGTTTCTTTTAACATTTAGGTATTTTAGATACTGCAATAATTATTTTATGCAACTATTACATAACATATGGGACATAATTATGTCCTACAATCCCAGGACATTTGCCATTTGTAATGTATTTTGTCAGGACACAACTGTCCAAAGATGGACTGTCCCTCGCAAAGCGGGACAGATGATAACCCTACTGCAGACACCAGATTGTTTGGGCCAACACATAGCCACGGTCAGTGCAGGTTTAGAACATTCATTTGTTTCCTAGCTGGGAGCCTTATACCTTTGGCACTTTTGTTGTTTGTCTGTTTCTTGTATGAATTAAGTTTATTCTATCCTGACGTGACCGCTTTATGCAACTGTTACATGCAGTATGGTGCATAGTTATTTCGTACGATCACAGGACATTTGGCATTGCACCATTATTGGTCAGGTCACACCTACACATACAATAATTGTCCCTCACACAGTGGATCAGGGGTATCCTGTTTATGTCAGTGCCTTCATCACCCTTATACCATGTGCCACTATGCGAATGTGTGCAATATATTCTCTCACTTATTCATGTCAGGACACGTGCGTCACGGGCAGGTGTTTGATCCTGGGTAGTAGGTTATGCATGACCATCTAGGGCTGGACAGTGTCGTGCACCACTAATGCTCATTCAAACTTGTGTCCAGATATCTACAGGACTGGACTTCGTGTCTTCCATTCTAATGTTTACACAGGTTACTTATCCCATGAGGAATATCCCAAAAATTGAACAAGACCAAAACAAGACAAATACCGAACATTCTTCTGGTGTTATGAAAATGTGCTGGGGGTTTTACATGCAAGGGATACATAGTGTACAATCCTGAAACTGCTTAGGGTGACACTACCTACTACATATGCGTAGTGGTCACTATGTGTAGATGTGGCTGCACCAAACCAGTAGGCCATGTATGGCTGGATATGGTGGACGTTCAGGTAAGGAAGTGGGTTGTGTGATGTGGAGGGGATGCTGGGTAGTCCAATATTCATCCAGGTGTGTTGCATTTGATATGGCCAGTTCCATCAGGACCAATCTGTGGGTATGTGTCGGTGACATGTCTATACATTTGTATCACACATTTCAATATTCATATGTTTGTGGGATTGTGTTCTACAGTATGGCCTGTCTGGTTGTATTGCAGATGTTTATACATGTTTTTGTGTTTCTTTCTGCTTCACCCGCTGCTCCCTCATCCACCTCCGGTTCATCTATTCTGCATACGGCACAGTATCACCTTGGAGGATTGTACCATTACCAATCCTCCCCCACACATATTCCTCACACCCCATACATCACTGCTTTGGTTGTTGGCCCATGACACGGCCAGAGTAACACATTGAATACCCTACATATGTCAGGTACCTGTATGGTTGTGTGGACTACCCTGCCATGTTTGCTTTCCACATGCTATACCTCATGCACATAGGTACATGCCCATACTTAACTTTCATTACATGGTTGGTATACCTGGGTAATACCCGTTCAACTGTGACACATCCTGACAAGTTCGGCTTGTACCGCTGATGTGCGGTTTTTGGCAGACTGTTCTAATCATTGGTAGGATGCCATCTTTTCCTATGTCCAGGATGGGATATATTCTGGACACATATCCGAATGTACTGGACAGCACGTACCCACAGTTGATGGTACGGATAATACTGTTCCTTTCAGCCTACATGTTGCTTTATTATTGTAGCAGTTCATATGCTCCTTCTGTTTCATTTACATGCTTATTCTATTTCCTGTCACATTTGGTATGTGAAATACGGACATACCTTTTGTATGTGACTGTTACATGCCTTGTGGGACATGATTCGGTCATACAGTTGGTAGATATGTACATTTATCGTGTATTTTGTTATGGACACATCTGCCCAGCTGTGTGCCCTCCCTCACATTATGGGTCAGCTGGTGACCCTAACCATTGGGCTGGACATACCTACTGGCAGCGCGCTAACATATGCTGTGTTTCACTTCCACTTCGTATAGCTATCTACACTGCGTTGGACTACGGGTACACGGTTTTCCATGTCATTTGTTCGCGGGATAGGGACCCGTTATTCCCTACTGTGCATTTGTATTTGCTTCTTCATTTTGTGTTCGCAGGAACTATATTGCATGCTTTGCAAACGTTTCAGTATCCACGGACACTGACAGATGTGATTACTATCTAGCAAGTTGTTATATGCAAGTATTTTAGGTTGCACGTCAACAGCTGGCATTTCCACGCCTCCATGCGGCACTTCGACACACCTATGCACTCGCGCTCCTTTCCTATGCACATAGCTGTGGTGGCAACGCGCCTTCATTAATATGCATTTGGCGCTACTGTGCCATCTTCACGCCGCACTGTCAGTGCAAGCCTACCGCCGGCCTTGTGCCGAGCTTCATGAATCCCAGGGGTTGTCAAATGTCATACTGTGTTGTGTGTTTATTGAAGTGGAACAGGACAAATATAATATGCACAAACCGATAGTGCAGTAGATCCAGTACTGTGTCAGGGCACAAATCAGCCATAGAAAAGGACTGCAACAAATGTGTAACCGTGCAACAAAAATAGCAGCTGTGGTCTATATTATGGCTGCTTACTGATGCCTTTCAAATCTGACCAGAACCACAGGTAATAGCCTAGATTCATCCAAGGGATAAACATATCATAACCTGGCAGATTATATGCAACATTATGGTAGCTTAATAAATGTGCAGACATTTTACTGGACTATGGTGTTAAACAGAAGATGAATCTTACGATAAAGCTCTAAGTTTATCCATTAATCAATATCCTCATTTTCTGTTATAGTCATACACTTTGGGAATTGACCTAAGTGATGAGATAATGGATGCAACTGTCAGAAATTAACTTCCTTTAGAGAGTAGCTAGACTCGCTTTCCATGTTATTGTGAGGAGGATGGTGATTTTATAAGATATTTGTGGTGGTTTGGGCATGTATTGAGGATTCCCCTACTACATACATAATATAAGAGATGCAGCAGGCATAGCCAACAGTGAGACTGCCCGAGGGAAAACCCATGATATTCTGCAGAGATTGTATCTTTCAGTTGGCTTGGGAACATCTTGGTATTCAACAGGACAAGCATGAGACTGTTGTGATAATGCAGAGTACTACTTTGCTGTGCTTAACGTGCTAAGGTTATGATTCTTACCAGAATAATGGATAGACGGATGGATGAAACTGAAGATAGATGGACTGAATGATCAATAGCTTGAATGATAGATTGATGGAATGGATAGATGGATGAATTGGATGGAATGGATAGATGGATGGATGGATGGATGGATGGATGGATGGATGGATGGATGGAATGTATGTATGTATGTATGTATGTATGTATGTATGTATGCGTGGTTGTAATGTACCTAAGCAGCAAACATGACCTCATATGGCATACTAATAGCCTATGCCTTGCTATTTCAGACAAATTAATAGTACATATACATGTCATCAACAAGTACAACAGAAAGTGGAAAAGGGCATATTTCTGGCAGGCAATATGACAAGATAACCAATACTGAAAGTGGAGAAAGAGCTATAATTGTCTAACAGATATCAGTTATGCCATGTTTGTCAGTGGAAGAGAACTGTAAATAAACAAAGTTGCCATCAAGAATAACTAGGAAAATTAAAAAAATGTGAACACTGGGAGAGAAATGAAGAGACAAAATAGGAAGACAAATGAGTATTTGATAATAACTATTTGCTAAGAATGTCGTAAACACAAAAAGATAGTGAAACTTGCAGATATTCTCCTTTTCCAAAATTATATTCCGTAAGCGCTTTTGTAAGGACTAGTATCCAAACTTCCTCAGACAAAGTTACACAAGCAGTCAATGACTTATATACTTATACAATTAATAAATAAAACAATAAAACAATTATATAAAAAAAAATTGAATATTTAAATAAACAACTCAATTCCTTTCCTCCTATGGAAAACTATTTACTTTGTATTTCCATATATAATTCATGATTTTAGTACTAAATACCTAGACACTAAATTAGTGACTTAAATTAATATAAAATATATATATATATATATATATATATATATATATATATATATATATATATATATATATTTATAGATAAATATTTGTGGTATAAATGAATAAATTAAATACCTGGGGCTGTGTTTTTTGTGTTAAACCCCCCCCCCACACACAC